>NC_068362.1:41669910-41760305 GCF_020536995.1 Dreissena polymorpha | reverse complement strand
CTTATGCCAAACTCGTACATCTAAAGACAAAGCGTTCGGAGCTATTACATTGGACATTTATGAGTAATGGATACTAATCCACCGTGTCTTCATTGGGTTTGGAGTGTTTTTTTCCGATGTTGTGTATGGTGCCACAATATAAAATAAAAGTATTTTTAATATTAACTTATATTCATATGATTGTAGAATGTAGAAAGTGCAGGCATGCTTTTGCATAAATATCATTTAAGTCCATAGCGATACAATTTAGTAGATATTCATCTTGAGCAATTGTCTTTAAAGCGACAATCCGTCGTTATATGAGGACAGTCTTGGTAAGTAATTTTAAAATGACTTGCGAATTACGAATTTTGAATTCAGAGAAGCTTCATCAAACACATGTTTGACACTTGAACATTAAGCAATAAATGGCATCCATCGTGCACAATACACACTATTCCAATTTTGAACATCTCTTTTGTTGTGTTTCTTTTAATTATCTGAGGACGATGAAGTTTCAATCTTCACATGCCTTACATGACCGACGACCCATGTGTGCAGATCTTATAGCTGAGTGGGGATAGGGATAATTAAGTTCCACTTTGGCTACACACGCCATTGATAATTGATGCGAACGACGAAAATGGGCTAAAACTTAATGGGGTTTCATGGCTGAGGAGAAAAATGTAACACCCTTAAAGATATGCACACTTTCTATGAAGACAGATCATATCTTTTTGTGCAGTTTTTCCTTGGTCCGTTGATTTAGTGATATCGAAGACACAGTGTTTCGAGGGGGTTTTGCGACATAACACTGCATGACAGTACAGTTGAGATTTTAAACACGAATTATGCGGTAAGTACTATTTGTTAATTGTCCCCTACCGGTTTCACCGGAGGGGACTAATAATGGTTTGCGCTTTGTGCGTCAGTTTGTCTGTCAGTCTGTCAGTCCGTCATACTTTTGTGGATCCTGCGAAAACTTAAAAAGTTCTTCATATTTTTTTCATGAAACTTGAAATATGGACAGATATGCAATATGGAGATTATGCACGTCATTTAATTGTGTTCCTACGTCAAGAATTCTGGTTGTTATGGCAACAACAAAAAATTCTGACAAAGGTGGAGCCGGTAGGGAACATATATTGCTTGGCAATAGTCTTGTTGTTATTGGTTTTCATGTTTTAGGAAATCATGTTAAACATTATTATTTTTAAAGTAACCAAATAAAACACTTAAAAAGCAGTACGTTTTTCGAATAACAAGTTCTCATTATATCTTTTTTATATTGTCAATAAGTAACATACTTATCATTTTATTTTTGACTTCTTGACTTCATGCTCTTTTCTTAATACCACACTTAAAACGATAGAGATAGGTATTGCGAGTCTTATATAATCTGACAACATCTTATTAAAATTGCAAATGCGAGCTGTTTTTGTAATTAACATGAATTTAACAGAACATTGAACCAGTATTTCAAAGCCGTCTATCAGAAATGTACACGCAAATGTAAATTCATTTGTTTCGCGTTATGCAACAGCTTTATAATTTTCAGGTTTTGAAATCATCAAAAGATGATAATTATAATGGATATTTAGAGCATGGTAAAATGTTCCAGTATTACTATTTCCTCTCAAATATCATAACTAAAACGAATATTAGCGAATCTGAAACAACTTTAATTTTGTCAATTTACAAAACCAAAACCTAAAAAGGCCCATTTAAATTACCCATTTAATAATGGTACATAAACCTCGTTATTTTAAAATTCTGACGACTTCCCAACTTCCGCTAGCAGGCTTTTCACTATACACACGCGAAAAAACAAAAACCTTCCTTCGTACATCTACAATAAACACATACATATTTTAAAAAGCTTTTGTAGATAAAATGCATCACATATTGCATTATTTTGTCATAAGTGCTCTCCAATATTCGTTATCGGAATCAATCGGCACTTGTTGATCAATATTAGGCTATATAGTGGTGACCCATGCTTTATTTATTATTGTAATTTTCTCAAAGTTTTAATAAACCGATAATCCTACAAGTGAAACAATCAGGCAAAATGCATTTCTCTGTAGGCTATTGACTATAGAACTTTGATATGTTGTTTCTATGTGGCTCTTGTTCTAATCCGAAAGAGAGTTCGCGCTGAAAGCATTTTCATCTCACGTTGTTTTGAAAAAGTTGGATTATTTTATATGTAGGAGTGCTGATAAGACACGGACGGTGATATCGGTTGTTTTACTGCGTTTACTGAAGAAGGCCTTTGGCCGAAATATTTAATAAAAGAGTAAATGTATGAAGTTTTAATAATTTCCTCCCTCTGGAGATCCAATACATAGAGTGTTTTAAAAGTGTATTACATGTGTGAGTGAAAACCGTGCTAATGTTGCATAATTTAAGTTATAGATATACGATGACAAAAAATGCACCATCTTTTATCTTACATATATATCGTGCTTTAATATTAATCATAACACTTATTATATTCAGTGTGTGTTCATTGAACTATCTTTATACATGCATGAACGAAGAACTTAAATTCAATGGTTTCATAGTGTCAGTTTAATGGATGCAGCAATTTAATACTTAGATATAATCGTTAAGTCGAAAATTAAACTTCTCGTCTGCGACAACAATTACAAGAGCATACGACAATTATGCCGTACCGAAACCCACATGGTCCCCTTGGAATCTACGGAAGAACCCGAGGAGTTCCGACTGAAGAAAACGGTGTTTCTTGGATACACGGACGTCAACGCTGGCAGCATGTAAACGTGATGCTTAGCAATTCTTTGAGCCTTGCTGTTGGTAAACTGGGTTTACTACATGAACGTAAAGAGCCGACCCATATCAGCCTGTGAACCCTGCACAGGCGTATCAGGGATGAACATTTCCGCCTAAAATTATTGTCCCTGATTAGCCTGTGCAGGCTATTATGTGACGACATTTTACGCACATGCACTAAGCCCCGTTTTACCAAAACAAGGATCATTTTAAAGTTAGTTATTTTTACTTAATAGTTACAACATGAAGAGACGTATGAAGACAAAGTGTTGTCTGTTTTATGGAAATAACCAAAACTTGTTGTCTTTGAGATCGAGCATTGCACCACCGGCTTGAACGGCTGACATCATGCTCAGAAACAAATAGGACGTTTCAGCTATGAAAACGTACATACGTAAAATGAAACAAACAACGTCTTCGTGTGTGTTTGCTGTTTACGTTCGTGTCTTTTCTTTTATATTTGTTTTGTGCCTCGTTGTTTGGCAATCGATTCCTTGCCATAAATAAAGGACCGAAGTATAGAATACGGATTTTTTCCTGCTATTGCAGCTTAAGTTTCACTTTGTGTCTGTTTAACCAATACCAATATTTATTGCCGTACCAAAAAACACCAATCTCTCAGATAAAATCCAGGCGCATGCCATCATCACAATTTTGCAAACGTAAGTCAGGGACCTATACAAACAAATATTGTTTGTATAGGTCCCTGCGTAAGTCAATTTGACCAATGTGCGTCAAATCTCTATCAAAATAGCTAAAAGAAAGAGCATTGTTCTGGTGCAACTTGCCATAATGCGTGTGCGTAAAGTGCCGTTTTAGAATAGCCTGTGCAGTCCGTACATCCTAATCTGTGACGACGCTTTCCACCTGAACTAGATTTTCGCAAAGAAGAGACTTCCTTTAAACGGACAATACAATAAAAGGGGAACGTGTCGTCCCTAATTAGCCGGTAAGGACTTCACAGACTAATCTGGGATAACACTTTACGCACGTGCATTACGCCTACTTATCCTGGAACAAGGCTCGTACATATTTTTCATATACTTTTTCCATTTTCTAGACGGGCATTGTAGGGGATCACAATGAAGCGCGAATATTACGACGTGAACATACCGGAGCTGTGTAATGCGCGGATCGCCGTGGATCTTTCCGGGATACTGGACCCGCGAGACAAGCCGTATTCGCCTCTACAAGTCTGGAACCTGAAATATGAGCAAGTATACACTAGAAATAATAATAATTTCTTTAAAACATCGCTTTCAAGGAAGTGATGTTAGTCTTTTGATTCGGAGTAAATCGATTTGACTGTGCAACCTTTGGCAATGATTATTATATAACTTAAAAATATAAATGGATGCTTTGCCAAATTAATCGTTGATTAACGCATGTCTACGATCCTATTTACCTCGCTCTAGAAAAAGGAGCTTAATGTGTGTGTGTGTTAAGTCTGAACAGGATAATATGGCACGACTCTTCTCTCGTTCTGGACTTTTGCCAAGAAGAGACTTACTTTTAAAGAAAAATACCATAAAAACGGTCGTCCCCGATCGTGCGGATTAAACAGGCTAATCTAGGACGATATTTTACGCATTTGTATCAAGCCAAGTTCTCCAGAACGACCCTCAATTACTTTTGTAAAACATCGTTTTAAGAAGTGATTTTAAACAATGTCTTTTTATAGTGCGCTGTTGTTTTTGTCGTCTATGGGGTTTTTGGATTTTTTTCCTTCTTGTGACGGTGTGATTTAACTTATTCGTTTAAGTATCTTTAAGATACAAATACACTCCATGTTAAGTACATTTTTTTTATCCTGTACAGAATTGATACATTATTTACACTTTTCATTACACTGACACAATGAAATTTATTGCCCTCAATTCTTCATAATGCAAATGTGAGTTTAACGATCACTGTTATTTTTTAAAATTTCGAATTGCTTTTAATAACTCGATTATTACATTTAAGGTCATTACATGGAGAAAGCCTTTATATTGTTTTATATATACCAAAGTCGCCTTCTCACAGGAGTAATTTATCGTTCATTTATTGGTTTATTTCCGTAATCGTAAGACATTTCATTTAACTGCACATAAACAGAGGGGGTTATCACGTGACAAACAAGATGGCGACGTCAATGCCGAGGAAGGTATTTTTCGTCGTTTTATACCATGTATTACTTGTATTTTTTTTAAATTCCGCCCACTTCCCAGCCGAATTAGGAAGAAAGTTACTGTCTTTTATTTCAAAGTAATATTCGCTCTATATCTCGACTTTACTCGGTGCGAAATTTCTTAGCGGGATGACCTAATTAGGGCTCCACCAAGAAAATTTGCGGGGAGTAAAGTCGAGATATAAAACGAATTTAAATACGCTTATCACATTTTTACTGATCTGGCTGGAAAGTTAGCGTCATTTAAAATAAACAGAGGTAATAAAGGGTATAAAACGTGGGAAAATAACCGTCTCGGTATGGACGTCGCCATCTTGACCATCACGTGATTACCCCCTCTGTTAATATCATTTGGAAACGTAACCTGATATTTAGTAGGACGTTGATCTCAATGCCTTAACCGTACATTGATTCTAATGATTATGTGACTTTGGATTTAAAGCAAATATGATGGTGCAATCTTTTGCTATGATTATTCAACATTAAAATATAACGCAGGATATCATACGGACAGGCGGATTTAATGCATGTGCGTAAAGTTTGGTCTCAGATTAGCCTGTCCAGTCAAGGACGACACTTTCCGCTTTGATGTCATGTTCGTTAAATGGAATTCATTTCTTAGCGAAAATGCACTTGCGGCGGAAAATATTCCCTAAAATAAGCCTCTGAGGACTGCACAGGCTAATATGCAACGACACTTAACGAACATGCATTTAACACCGTTTTCCCAGACCGCGACTCATATCTCGTTTTCAGTGATTCTGTCTTAGGGCCAATTGGTATCTAGTTTTAAGTTATTCTGTTTAAGGGCCAATTTGTATCTAGTTTTCAGTGATTCTGGTGAACACGATTCTCAAGCCGCAAACCTGTCACCACGTGTGCAGCTGGATAGTCGACATGTGCACGAGCAGGTACACGTGGTTATGTATTGATATTGTATGATCTGTGTCTCGCTCTAGGAAAACGGAGCTTAATGCACATGCGTTAAGTGCCTTCCCATTTAAGCTTTTGCAATTCGCACAGTCTAATCTGAGATGAAACTTTCCGATTATATTTGATTTTCTTTGAGAAGAGACTTCCTTTAAACCAAAAATATTTTTTCAGCGGAAAGTATCCTCCCTGATTAGCCTGTACGGACTTCACAGGCTATTATTGGAAGACACTTTACGCAATGGCATTTAGCCCCATTTATTTTTATGCAATAGGTCGAAGTTTGTATTTTGTTAGGCCAAGTTTTGTGTTTAATTAGACCAACACATTTTTTGCATATTTAGAGAATCCGGTTTCGTCCTATCGCGAATATCTGATCGAAGAAAATGACAATATTACCAATCGGGTATGATAGCGTTCAAATAATGAAAAAAAGGTATCTGTTTTTATTATAATTGCATCAATAGTGCAATTGTATATCATTAACTCGTGAAACATGATGAGTTGGAATGATTCTCGTTCCCTAAAAAGTGGTTACCGTTCCCAATACAAAGTGTAAAAGTGGCTCCCGTTTCAAATCAAAGTGGTTGAGTGGTTTATGTACTCAATGCAAAGTGGTAGAGAGGTTCCTGTTCCAAATAAAAGTGGTAGAGTGGTTCCCGTTGCCAATACAAAGTTGTAGTGGTTGTCGACCCCAATACAAAGTGGAAGAGTGGTTCACGTTCCTAATAAAAAGTGGAAAGGTTGATCCCATTCCCGACACAAAGTGTTAGAGTGGTTCCCGTTCCTAATACAAAGTGGTAGAGTGGTTTTCAATCCCAATAAAAAGTGGATTCCCGATTCCAATAAAAAGAAAAAGAGTGGTTCCTGTTCTCAGTACAAAGTGGTAGAGCGGTTCCCGTTCCCAATAGTAAGATAAAGAGTGGTTCCCAATATAAAGCTGTGCAACTAAACATATGTTTCCCATCGCCAGACTTTTGTGTTTTCTAGTGAATACTTTAATATAACTGACATGTGACTGAATGGCTTGTGTATGGCATTTCTATGACCTGAGTATGATGTGTGAATGGCGTGTTTAGTTTACCTTCTTATTTAAGCTTGATCGTATCGAAAGCCTAAGGCTTATTGAAACTCCCGAGTCCGTTTCCTGGGTAGAACCAGTACTTGGTGACTTTTGGGGAGATTTAAAGAATGTTCCCAAAGCTGGCATCGAACCAATGTCTTTCCGGTCGCCAGGTGGACACCATATCCTTTTCGCAAAGGCGTACCGTTAATTATATTTGAATCGTCTGGTAATGTGTGCGTTATTATGTTGCAGCTGTGTTGACAAGATGGTGGTCCTCAGCGCTCTGAGGGTCGATGTCCCGTCCAGTCACGTGTCCAGTCACGTGGCACGTGCTACCATCTACGAGAAGACGATCAACGATATGCCACGTGAGTAGCCTCGTGTATGACACGTGCAGAATAAAATCGTCTTTTCGGTCAATTACTCGTACATATTAAATTTTACCATACACCGAATCATAAGAACAAACAAACAAATAAATTTTTACACGGACGTTTTTTATAGAAATAAAATAAAACTAATGCGCTGTCAAAATTAGCGCACAAATCAACTGATGCGTGTGTGTGTTTCAGAGTTTATTTACAGGTCCTACTGGCCTCTTCACGAGGTTACGGTAGCCCGACCTGTATTCAACTGATGCTTAAGTGCTTAATGTTATTATAACATGGTCTACTAAAGTAGTTTTGAAAACAGACGCTCCTGTTACTCTAAAATGCTTGCCTTTTCGCGTTGTTGCCATTTTTTATATATACAACTTTTAATATGTTAAGTCGCAGTGAATGTGTGCTTTCTATCTCTAGAAAAATATAAGCATAATATCCTAAAACTGAAAAACAATCTGTAATCATCGGTATGAAATATCGTGGTTTAAACAAGATTTGTGTCGTGAATTTCTGATTTTTGTGCGGAATTTGCGTCGGACACTTACAGACGCATCTATGTTAAGTTCGTAGGTCTGTCAACCTACAAAGTATACCAAAATTAATGTCGCAAAAAAATGGTTTTGAAGTATCAACGACTATAAACCCAATACAACTGTAGAAGCTTTAAAAAAAAGAATTACGCACCAAATGATTTCAGTCATGAAATGTCTCTTCCGGGAGAGTCTGTCATGACTGACCCTTTCCAAGAGCGTAAACCCAAACCTTGTTAAGAGATATATAACACAGCTATTTATGCACCTAGTTTTTCAGTCACGAAATGTCCGTCACTTCCGGGCGAGTCACGCATGACTGACTCCTTTTGTATTGTAGTTACGAAATGTCCGTCACTTCCGGGCGAGTCGCACATGACTGACCCCTTCCTTAGCACGCTCATACAGATGGTGCACGTGGGTTATGTGCCCACGTGTTTCCTCGTGGTTTGATAATATTATGCAGCATTAATTAAAGGATTAATGATCTAAAAATGTGTGATATAAATAATATTGCTGTAAGGAACTTAAGCAATAAAACAATACCGGCTACACTATTAAAACACAGTAACAGAAAAATATTATGTAATAAATTGATATATTAACTAGAGTTAAGACATCCCAGATTAGCCTGTGAAATACGCAAATGCTAATTCGACAAGACACTTTCCAGTTGCACTGGATTTGATTATAGAAGATACTTTCTCTAAACGAAATATTCAATTAAAGGCGGATAATGCCGTTCTTGAATACCTGTGCGAATGTGAACAGGTTAATCTCGGGCATGCGTTAAGTCAAGTTTTCTCAGAATGCGGCTCATTTGTGTCTCTTTAGTGTTGGCGGAGGTTTCGGTGGAACCGCCATTAATGTGAGTAAAAGATAACTTGAGAATGTTTCTACAATCACTATACAACTTAAGACAAATGTTGGCATACGTTTAGTTTTGATATTACGCAATTGTAATTGCAAGATATACCCCTCATAACGTCACATCCGACTATCGGAGTTCGGAGTTCTTTTGAGATGGGTTATTTTGTATTTTTGTCATACGTTGGCATTGTATACATTCCGTAATCAAGGTATAGGATCACGTTACTTTGTGGGGTTCACAATTAAACTTTAATGGATGTAAATACAACGGTAAGCGGTGCCTTATTTCTAATAATTTGTTTAAATGATTTTTCTTAAAAATGTCAACTAGTGCATAAAAGACAGTGTTTTATGCTGCTTTCGACAATGCGAAATACATCGGAATTACTTTATTTAACGAGCCTCTGTTCTTGGACAAACAATTCGATGTATTCAGCATTCATTTACACGGTTATGCAGAACGCAACGTGAAATTTTGACACCAATTTCAGACGTATGCAATGATTTATTTTAAAATCTTAAGGTATCGGCGCGAACCGCAAGAAACACTGTCTTTTATGCACTTAAGATTTTTGTTTATGTATTCAATAACTGAGATATTCGCGAAAATAAAGTTCTTAACTGCGTGTTTACATTTTGCCCGTGTGTAAACCCCTGAAAACCCATTGATCCTGCACCCTGCTGATGTCACACACGTCATTGTCATTTGTATACGGACGCGACAGCACTTAGATATAGTCCTCGGAGGAGTTAATTATATCTAAACGAGCATAATGATTTAAATTTCTATACAAAGTTATGCTTTTACCTGATTACGTTGACATTGTATTAATAACAATACCAGGAGCAATGTTTTTTAAACATGTTTATGCAATTAAATGCATATGCTTGTGTGGTCATGTTATTTCTACTTTCCTTTCCGAATTCGTATACATTCATATACACTTGCGAAGAAAACGTTTGTTTATTCATCATGTTCAATTGATAAGCATTTTAAAATTGATTTAAATGATGCACACATTAAGTTCGTTAACATACCTGCAACCAATGAACACAATATGGTGTTTTTTTTACAAATGTTTATGAAAGCGTCTCATGCACAAAATGGAGCGAAATGTAATTATACTTAGAAGAGGACCCTTTTTACAACCTAAAAAAGCACACGGGTTAGCTGATAAACGAAGACCCTTTATACAACCAAAATAAGCACACGGGTTTGCTGATAAGCGAGAAACCTTTATAAAACTAAAATAAGTACACGGGTTTGCTAATAAGCGAGGACCCATTATACAACCAAAATAAGCTCATATGTTAGCTGATAAGTGAGAACCCATTATACAAAAAAATAAGCACGCGGGTTCACCGATAAGCGAGGACCCTTTATACAACCAAAATAAGCACACGGGTTTGCTGATAAGCAAGGGCCCATTATGCAACCAAAATAAGCACACGGGTTTGCTGATAAGCGAGGAAACATAATAAAACCAAAATAAGTTCATGGGTTAGCTGACAAGTGAGGACCCATTAAACAACACAAAAAAAGCCTATGGCTTAGCTGATAAGTGAGGACCCATTATACAACCAAAATAAGCGAGGACCCAATATACAACCAAAAATAAGCTCATGGGATTGCTGATAAGTGAGGAAAGCATTATACAACCAAAATAAGCACACGGGTTTGCTGATAAGGGTGTTCCCAAATATACAACCAAAAAAAGCACCTGGGTTAGCTGATAAGTGAGGACCCATTTTACAACCAAAATACGCTAACGGGTTTGCCGATAAGCGAGGACCCTTTACACAACCAAAATAAGCACACGGATTTGCTGATACGCGACGACCAATTATACAACCAAACTAAGTCATGGGTTAGCTGATAAGTGAGAACCGATTATACATCCAAAATAAGCCCACGGGTTTGCTGATAAGCGATGACCCTTTATACAACCAAAATAAGCACACGGGTTTGCTGATAAGCGAGGACTCTTTATACAACCAAAATAATATAATGAGTTAGCTATTAAGCATGGACACATTATGCAACCATAATTAGCAGACGGGTTTGCTGATAAGCGATGACCCATTAAACAGCCAAAATAAGCTCATGAGTTAGCTGATAAGTAAGGATCCTTTATACAACCAAACTAAATACACGGGTTAGCTTATAAGCAGTCCCGGATTACCCTTTAGGCAGAGAAGGCAACTTCCTATGGGCCACGTGACTTTTACGCGCCCCATAATACTGAAACGAAATAATTTTCTTTACTTACTTAACTTGATTTAATGATTTCACAAAGCCAATTGTTTTATATCAACGTTATGTTCCGATTAAAGGCTTGACAATTTCTTACCAAGTGACCATCATTTATTATTTGCAACACCGTAGTGTTTTGCTGATTTAAACGAGTGAAATCGACTGGGCAGTGGCGCTCCACTAAGCACTAGGCAGCCTACTAGAGACCAGTGGCGTGGTAAAATAACAGGAATATTTAAATAAGATATAAGATCTTTCTTATATAGTTAATAAGATTAGCTTTTCATTCGGTGATATTTCACGTTCTATTATTTTTCAGGTCATAAGATTATTTCAGAGAACCAATAATGATGCGACAAAAATCAGCTTTGATGAGGATTTCTCGTTTGAATTGGTTTGTTGGAATACTATCTTTAACAAGAATTTATTGAATATATAACTTTGTCATGAACATAATGACTCACCAGCACAAGAAAATAATGCACGATAATGGTATTGTTTGTACAAAAACCGTACTCACCTGACAACATTATGTTATGTGTTAACCTGTTGTTGTGCTTAGGCAACATATACATTGATTTTGTTTATAGCTACGTTTGAATATTCATTTAATACAGTTAACTTAAAACATCTCAAATGAGCATTTAAACTTGTATAATCTTTACCGTTTATTTTAATTATTAATATATCTTATTTTGTAATGTTGTAAGTAATAATGTTTATGTTCGTTTTGTAAGAAGAAAAAGAAGAAAAATCCGTATGCAAAGAAATCTATAGTTTAGTATGTGAGTGTTTTTTTTTATTTTGTGCATATTTACAAAGGGGAGAAAGTCACCAGTAGTGCATCAACGATTTACAACTGAAGGTTTGAATTCTGACGAGGACCTGAATGGTTTGAAAACGAGCTGACAACGACCTGTATGGTTTGAATGCTAGCTGAAAACGATATGTAGGGTTTGAAATGCTAGATGACACCGACCTGTATGGGTTGAATGCGTGTTACCACATTGTCCTTTCGGAACAATGGCAGCGGAGATGCGACGTTAAGGACAAAAGGATACCCTCAGTCATCTTTCATCGAGCCATTAAGAGAATACGCCTTATTCTATTAAATTTCTTCTCTTAAATACGGATAGTAAACGTAATTGTTAACATTCACGTTATAATTCAGATCATGTAAAGTTGTATCGTGTTTGGCTAACAAATGGTAAAAGTATGGGTTATGTATTACATTCCTAATCAGTTTCCGAAGAAAACATAACAAGATGAAACCATTAAATTGTATTGCAAGAGTTTGCACACTTGTTTTTATTACCATTCAACTTAATCGTTTAGCATGCGGTCTTTAACACATTTGTAAAAAAAAGTTTTTTTGGGATTTATATTTTGACGTCCGTTTTAGGTGCCATCAGCTGACTCGACCTTTACTGATTAACAAGGAACGTTGTAATGTCGGGATATAGTAAATTGCGACATTACGTTGATGTAAATCAATATTCTGAAACAATACAAAATTATATAAATACAATACAACAAGTCTGAGTAACTGTATTGATACAATCAGAAAATGCAGTGAACAGTTTTTGCCGTTTATCAACTGTTCCAAACGCCATTGTTATTGTTCCAACCGTTGTCGTTCCCATAGTTCCAACCGTTGTTGTTCCCATAGTTACCAGGGTTACCGTAACGATCGCGTCCGTAACCTGAAGAGAAAGAGAGAAACAATGTAAACTAGTTTTGCATATAAAAGGATTGGCACACGTGGATGCTGCTCCATATTTACCATTTTTGGACTTTTGAGGGCGATTTGAAAATAACAGCAACATCAACAACAACAACAGCATTATAACGGGCCACTGTACAATAATACATATTAAATATTAAACATCTGGGTTTTATATTTGTAGCGAGAACACTGTTAAAAAGATGCCTGATTGTAACTCTCTAAAAGGAACAATACACGAGCGTACGCAACTATTACACGTCCAACACTAGCGGTTTCAGATCGTATAGTTTAAAGTTATTCTGCAATGACAGTTTGGCGGAGGTTTGCCCTCATTTTCGTACTTCTGTCGGAAAAATGTCGTAAGATACAAGTCTGCTTAGTCTGTGTGTCTTTGGAGTTATTTAACCTAATGGCACATATCAACCCAATTAAAAAATCCACTCACGCATTGGAAATGCTATCGCCGTGGTTAACAGTGCTAGCAACACCAGCACGAGGACGAGCTTATTTGACGCTAGCATGGTTATTATCTGCAAAAATATCATAGCATGGTTTTTATCTGCAATGACACCATAGCATGGTTTTATCTGCAATGATATAATAGCATGGTTAGTATATACAATGGTTCATAGCATGGTTATTATATGCAATTATATCATATCATGGTTATTATCTGCATTGATATAATACTATGGTAAGTATCTGCAATGATATCATAGAATGTTAGTATCTGAAATAATATCATAGCATGGTACTTATCTGAAATGTTATTATAGTAAAGTCGATATAAAAGATAATTAAAGCTTATTTTATAACTCATGCAACGTAGGCATAATCAATATATAAAATTTGTTTCTAAAGGAGTTTAAATATATGTTTAAAATGTTATTATACCATAGTTTATATTTCAAAAAGTGTTATAAAATGAGAGCATTGCTAACATAATTACAAAGAAAACTGATACCTGAACGTTTAAATGTACTTAAACGTAGTTGCACAAGTGACATGTAATTAGAGCAGCGTTGATTCCTGAAATGTTAGTAGATGTTATTGAAATCAACTTTGGTAAGTTCAACAAAACGTTCTGAAGGATGAATGGCGTGTTGCAAACGTGCAATCCTTAATATGATATGTACTGATTTTTCAGATTGATAAAGAAAACAAAATGTCTGTAAACGACTAATTTAACCACTTGTCTGACGCGCTCGATCTTTTAGTTACTACCAATCTAACTAACAGTCGTTTCCTGTTCGACAGTTTACGAGTATAAAACCGAAAAAAAGTGTCTCTGAAGTAAGTAAGTAAGTAAGTAAGTAAGTAAATAGTTTATTATAGTGACATGTGCATTTCGTATGGTATAAACAATAATATATACATATAAAAAAGCACCCGGCCCATTGGACCTATAAGTCAACTTAGCTGTTAAGCTCAATCTACACGTAAAGCATATATATACAGTTCTATGTCATAACAAGTGATGTACGAGTGGGACTGAGAAAACAGATAGCATATATACAGCAAATATATACAGCTTCAAGTGGTCCCGATTATGTCAATGTTTAAAATATTATAGTTATTCATAGAAAAAGCAGCATAAAACAATTGGGTATACTGTAATATCAAAAAGCTAATATACTTTTATCAATAAGAGTTACAGCACTGATACAGATTCAAATGTACAGTGGATACATTACGGACTGCCTGAGCAAATATGCTTTAACAATGAACTTTGCAGTCTTCCTGGGGTATACATTTAATATATGACAAAACCTTTGTTCTGTGTTAAGATGGATAAAGTCGTTATTTATGAGAATATCACCAAACACGTCAGTCCTGATATTGTTATATAAATCACATACAAGTAGAAAATGTTTCTCATCCTCTACGGTCGTTAGATCACAAGTAGAAGTATTGAGCAAAAATAACACAACAATTTAACGCATTATAGTTTTTCTGTCCTATATCTGAGTTTTCGTTCTACACATGTTTTTATTCTTCTTTTCATTACATGGTTGAACTTATTTTTCTTAAAATAAATTAGCGAATAAACATTCAACTCATAATTTAAAATATCCCGAGCAGGTAATCTATAAGCTGAACAATAAATATTAAAACCCAGATTGTTTTGATTGCAATGTACAAACACATATCTGCTTAACTTTCTACGCTCATTAGCTTATTGCAAATGTTCGATTTACAAGTGCAAAAACGGTTATCCGGACAAGACCAACATATTGTAACTAAAGCCATGATATATAATTTCTGGTTTCGGTAGTTTTGTTTCTCCAAATTCATAATGATATTCAAGTTATAAGCACAAACGTACGTTTACTAGTTGACATGCACAATATACGAGTCCAATTCTGTTAGCTTTTGATACGTGTTTAACATTCTAAGAATTGGGAATACTAGTATTATGAAGTTTATTAAAATTATTTATAAGCGACATATTGTATAACAAATCAATGAATATTTGTATTCAAACGAGCATTTTTGACAAAAATAATATGCTTAATATATAAAAGAAAATACTGACAATACAAATTAAAGTTAAAACGTCCGTGCCTGACAAACTCAGTCGATCGTTCTGTGCAAATTATTTGCATCGCGTAAAGTTGTTTACGCAACATTGAGTTAAAAAAATTGAAACATCGTGATAGTTATGATGCAACAACAAGGCTTCAACCTATCAATGATTTAGTAAGTATATGCACCTAGATCTACGTCTTTTATCTTGTCTCTTCCGTGTTTGTACATTTTTCTTTCAATTGAAAGCAATGCTTCTTCTTGTTTCATTCCGAGCCTAGACCTCAAAGTTAGGGTTATAAGGACAATTATTGAATAGCAATTATCTTCGCATTAGCTTTTTTTAAAACAACAACAACAACAACACAATAACATGAAATAAATATCTGCTGACAGCGAATGCGCATGTTATAATCTCAGTGTGTGTGATGCATGTTATCGTTTATGCTACTCTTGATTGTATTATTGGTGTTGTGTAACATAAATATCCACACGATTAGAACGTTCATAACGGATTCAAATCAGCGAAAACTGTCAAAAGACTGAATTGTTCAGACACTGGTCGTCTCATGCTGAAATGTTCTGAATGATTATACTCCAAATTAATCTGAGATGATGTGTACGATGACACTGAGATCTAGTATGACTAGAAAAAGCAAGTTCTTAAGCAAGATTTTGGATACACTCAAACATATGCTTTGAGAATATGTTTAAAAACTCAATAACATGACAATGTCATTACAGTAAGTGTTTATTTTTTTACATACAATTTACATGTTGAATGATAAAATGTGTAGCTATTGATGTGCATACATATAATTGCAATTTACATGCATGCACGTCAAGTTAAAAAAAACATTTCAGCTTGAAAGTGCAGGTTATTTTTTGGATACACAATAATGTGTAAAACATAGTGTAGTAACTTTATTAAGAAGTGCATATTCTAAATTGTTATAAAAATGCGTGGGGTGGAGTGAAAATGGTCTTTGTAATGCTTTCTGGAAAAATGGCCGGACGGTTAACTTTATGCTTTAAAGGCGAATTAATTGTGCTCTTCCACTGAAGAACTTATATCAAATCGTCCATATAACATATATTGCTGAGGTGCGTTCTATATGACAAATAATTGGATGTTAATATTAAGGACTGCAGTATATGTTACTATTTTACTGTATGTTATCGTCAAAAGCTAATTTAAAAAACGTCGGTTGTGTACGTTGACAACTTAGTATTTAATAAAAAAGGTTGGAGCATATTTTAAAAGTGTGGGGTTTAGATTTGAAAGCTCCCCCCTCCCCTCCAGCATTTTGCATTATTGTAATTTTCATAAGTATAATCCCCACACGGTATTATCCAGATAATTATAATTATGAGAGCTCATCACCGAATTTAAGATAAGCATTTCATTATGTACAATAATTATTTGTTGAATGATTAAAAGTATGTCTCATGAAGCAAATATTGTTGAAATAATGTTTTGTTTCTTATTTAGTTTATTAAGCTTATATGTGGTTTTGTACAGCTAAATATATACAGGTACTCACTATAGCAAAAGTTGATCACTTTTTTTACAAATGTGATTTGAGCTTTGAGTTCTTTTTAAGAACACCACATAGTTTTATGTTTCTCGTGTGCAGTAACATGAATTGATTTAAATGTAAAAGGCAAATATATAATTGTTCAACATTCTTTAAATCTGCAATTATATTTTAAAGTAACATGATAATACACTTTGGAATCATATATTGGTTTCCTTTGTCTTACACACTATCAAGCAAAATGTTTTGTACTAAAAAGCCCCCTACTGTATAATAACTGCAATATGTATGTCATAAATAGTATACTATGTATTATTATCCATTGAATTGACACATAGCTCGATACTTTATACTATAAATAACCTCCAGCTTTTGGATTGAAATAAATTATTTAAAGTACAACAATAAAATGCAGTAACTAATAGCTGACTTCATTAGGAGTAATGTATTTTAGAATACGAAGAAACAACTGTTTAAATGCTTTACTTAAGTTATAATGTGAAACAAAATGAATTAAACTCAAACATACCATTGGTTATATTGGTAAAAAACTTTATAAGATATCATATTTTCCATTACAGTGTCTAAAATAGTTTGGTAAAAAATAGTTATGCAGAATAAAACAAAATGTAATAATATATATATATATATATATACAATTCAAACGTGATTATCATGTCCGTTATACACTCGGTTTAAGAATTACCCAGTGACCGTTGCACATACTAGTAATGCTCGTTATAAAGAATTTAAAGTATACTTGCTTTATTGAGGCTTTGCGATTTGTTTATGAACGCGTGTTTTGTCAAATACCTTACTGCAAACAAACCAGCGCGTCCGGCATTATCTAGGTTTGTGTACGGCGTACGAACTAAGTACTAGCCTGGTACAAGGTGGGAATCAATACAGAAAACGATCTCAGCACACAACATATGGTCATAAAATATGTGACCATAATTTGTTCCGTGCGGATTATCTTATTTGGTCTTGAGCGTGATAGTTGAACTTAAAGACATAATGGCGAAAATAACAAAATACGCTTAAACAAACGTTGTTACATATCTGTCATTTAAAACTGCTAATTTACTTTTACGATGTCAAAAATAACTGTGTTTATTGTTAATAATTATGTCTGTTTTAAGGTGAAATGACGTCGTTATTTTATCTGATGACGTAATTATTCCTGTGATCTTGTGGAGTTTAACTCTTTAAAAATGTAAACAAACGATCTAAAAGCAAGGAATATTTTTTGGGGGGTTTGGGTACATCGTCGGATACCCACGACTAATTCATTCCGTTACTCTCCAGCATTAAAATAAATGGAGAGTAGCGGAATGGGTCGAACGTGGGTATCCGACGATGGTTTGGGTATAACGCAAACGTTATTTTCATAAAGGATCGCCAAAACCCAAACCCCAATTTTATAACCCATCCTACCCAGTATACTGTAACACGTATACTCGTCCATTAAGTACAAAACCACTGCCCGTGCAAAGTGTCGGTCTTTACTAGCTCGTCGCATCACAGGGTAGGTCGCGCTATGGTTTACAAGTTTACATTTACCACACGACCTCCCACTTAATTTTTTATTGTAACACGATGCTTTCCAGATTTTTGTTATATTCCAGTGTTGTCGAGAATAACGAGCTCCATTAAAACCCACATCGTCATGGCTGGGACTTAACAGCGTACGGCACACCGTCGGTCTGTCCAATGGTCTACTTAGTTCGACCCCCGACGACAGGTTCCTGCGTAATTGACTGTACCAGTGTTAGAAAATTTACTAGACTTTGATCAGTAAACTATTGTTAATATTGGTTGTTTTCGGGTACATTTTTCCAAAGTTATTTTACATTAAGTGAAATTTTATCCCTGGGTTTTACTCTGGCCTTGAAAACACCATTTTAAGATAAAGAATAGAAGTGGTGTGGCATAGTGTCCACGAACACACTTCCCGATTGTCACGGGGGATAGACATTATGTACTTAAATTTCCCGCCGTTCTCGGGGGAACCTGTATAATACAATTGATCCCAGCCTTGAAATAATTATGGCAAACCTTTATGATAATAAATTAAACTGCTTGGCGTTTGTAGTTGAATAATAACAAAATAATAATGATAAATAACAAGCATATAATATATATTTAGATACACACATAATGCACTAGTAAATATTTAGCGATAACGAAATTAACAGGACATAATAATTACTATATATGCAATTTTCAATTCTTAAGTCCACAATGATATATTGTTGATTGATTGAGCGATATCTAAGCTACGTGTACATACCAGAATATTGGAATTGCAATGATTTATTTGATTGATGACTGCCAGAAAATATATATTGTAGAGCTGAATCCTGTTTTGTATGATTACATTTTATTTTGTATTTGGCATTTAAGTCCAAAACACAATACGTGACACAAATATTACACCACCCCAGCCTCTTGTGGTAACAAACATGTCTTTATGTCATGGACAATGTCAATTAACTCCATTCCGAATACAAACGTAACAGAGGGTTGTATTGAACAAATGATGGAAACTATATCTACTGCACACGAGGAAATTGTTGGTTTGAAGACAAGTTGTGATATCTCTTTTAAGTAACCATAGTCATCTCTTACTTCACGTGAAAGTTACATGTTTCTGAAAAGAAGTACAACTGTGGACAAAATACAAAATCATTTAAACAAAACAACAACAACACATATTTTACTCTTTGGCATGTATGCTGCTGTTCAGATGTATTGCGATGCAGATATCCGGTATGATATTTAATGAGACATGTATCACGTCAAACTGACAGCTCATTTGCGGAGATTCGCGACAACACACGTGTTTTCTTCACTAACAATTAAAAGATGCCTCGAGGGACGCCGACGACACTTAAAGGCAACAAACACTGGGTCAATCAACTCATATCGTTGGTGTGTAATGTTACGTACGAATACATCAGAGTGTTTGACCTCGCATATTGGTGTTGTTAACACCCGTAACCGTCGGTATCAGACACTAGTTCCAGGGTCAACGGGGTTGAATGAAAGAATGAAAACAAACCGTTAAGAACTTTATTTTTGCAAATCATTATTATCATCATTATCATCGTCATCACCATCATTATCACCACCACCACACATACCACCGTCATCATCATTCTCATCATATCGCCATCATCATCGTAGTCATCATCATCATCACCACCACCACACCCACCACCATCATCATAATCATCATCACCATCATCATTCCCACCATGAGAGCGTTCATTTCATCTTTCAAAAAGACACAAAGTAATGCTTATAGCCGGGAAACTGACCATTGATCAATTAGCCTTGGTCTTTCGAGCTTATCGCGCGTAAACAAATATGTTTGAACTATAGAACATGACTTTAGGTTTAGTAGAAATCTATGTGGCTGACCGATTTAGCGTTTAGAAGTATTTAACAATGCTTTAAATACCCTCACATAAAAAAGATACTTCGTGTTCAATAATCTTCTTGTGCGTAACGTTTTACGCATCTCGAGTCCCTTACACAGTAGCATATAATCTTTTAACCAATCAATCCATTTCAAACAACTGTATGACCATTACAAAAGTAGAATTATTCACGTTTATTTCAGTTTGTGTGAGCGTTATCGGTTTGTACTTTCCGCAATTATGTTAATTGTGTTTCAAAGGGTGATAAAAGAAATAAGTATTGGTACGAGTTGCAAAGACACGAGTGAACATATATTTTTTTATGATCGGCCTGGAAATAAAATCGATAATCTACCTAAACCAACACCTTTTATTTTATAACCCAGTTTACAGTTTACAAATCTGAACACCGATAATCATTTAATCCATTTAATATTAGTCAATACGGCGGGAATCAGAAAAAAAGCGAAGCTATGTAATTTCAAAATTTGATCCCGGCTAATCAGGTGTTTAATTAGCCTGCGGCAACGTGTGTCTCTAAGATAAGACTTTGTCCAGCTGGTAACTTACATGATAGTTGTTAAAACAGTGACACTTCACCACAGGTGGTAAACGATATCACGATCATGAAACGTAAAAGCCTGCCTTATTAAAGTGTTCATATACGTGTAAAATAATCTAGAATAAGATGGAATCGGGGCGCATTTGTGTAGTGGTATTAATAACGTTAGTAAATGTATAATATAATTCGTCTTAATGAGTTACAAATAAGAAAATTCGCACATGTTATCAATATCAGTTTTTTTAATTGATCCCGGCTCCATTGAATGTGTGTTACATGTATAATAAAATAATGATAATAATAATAATAATAATATTAATTATAATAATAATAATAATAAAATTGATAATAACATGCGCTATGATATCTATATATTCGAAAGATAAGTACATGTTTGTATATTTAAAATCTGCTTTGAGATTAAATATTTAAGGTCACGGTGTAACGCTGCGGATCGTCACCGCCGACCACGAAGGGCGAATGTCTGCTGTGTTTTTTGCCGAAGTAAATTACGTCCGCGATGGCGTGACACGACGATAATCGCGGAACGAAGAAACTCCGACGCCCGCGGCGATTTCTAACAAAAACGCGTTCGCGATGACACCGCGGAAAATGAATACTGACTAAAAGCTGTACTGTAAATATGAGGATAAACAGTGCACACACATATCGATATATGCTTTAAGACACGCTCTTTATACACTTACTGTGTCATGATACATTGAAGTAAATATCATATCTGCTCAATCATTTTCTGTTGAAAGAGTTCAAACCCAAGCATCCTCTAGTACTAATTTCAGATCATGGTAATACATCTCAGCGAAAAGAAGGCAACTTCTTAGATAAGAATTTTATACGAAACTGTTATATTCCATAAAATCAAAAGCAATTGTTGATTATTTCAATTCAGTTATGCATTTTATTTATTTTCAGTCATTGAGGTATATTGTATTTTCATTTTCTAAGCCTCACTGGATAAACATTCTGCTTCTTAACAAGAACCGTGTATTATCTTTCTTATTGTTATCATAATTGAAGCCAATGATCGCTCAGTTACCGAAACGTTATCGTCGTCGTGTTACAATCTTACTTATACAACACAAAACCGTTTCTTCAAAGAGTCTGAACTCCGTGCTGCGAAATTCCATGATGGCTTGATTCGGACAACTGTTGAGACGTAGCAGAAAAGGGACAGTGATATAATGGTTCGAACCTTACTCAGACCAAGGACTTATTTCTGCAGAACAACTTAATCCCACACTTGCTCCTCTACACCTAGGACAATAGATGGGAACCTGTTAGAGACATGAGCCAACATTTAATGGCTTCCTACTGCACCGAATGTGACCGGACAACTTATATCCCGGTGATTAGGTGAAAGTCGGCTGAAGATGAGTGTTTTTTGCTTTGATTTTGGATTCAGAATACCATGAGAATCGGGAATGAGCGAAGAAATAACAAAAATACATGCCGTTTTACAGTTCTTTAACTAATGATCACACCAATATATATGTATCTACTAGCAGTTTTATGAAACTTGTGCAATGTCGGTATAATGAAACCTTTTTGAAAGATGACGAATCTATACAGATTCTTATTGCAAGCTTTTTCTTAACAGAAAGTCTTGACCCACCTGTTATATAATATTGGTAAGACCCTTAAGCCTAAAATATCTAACATGAATGATCTAAAAGGTGAGTACTGTACAGAAAAATATAAATAAATATTCATAAGAATGGTTGTAAACAAGTTCTACGTAATTTAGTGTATAAACTCTTCCGCTAAATACTTCTGAAATTGAAATACGAAAACATGGTAGATATGAAAAGGAAATATGTTCAAATGCATCCACGCTGCATGCATGAGTCAAACTGAAGATTGACAATAAAAAGACATCACAAATATAAATCTCTCATCAACATTCAACATTTTCCTTAAATATTCATTTTCTTAAGCGATTAAACAAGTTTTCAACACAATGCAGGACAGAACATACAACACCACAACGCGAAAACTATAATGATAACAACTGCGATGAGCCATTCTTGTAAATCTTACACAGTGTATTCGAGTTTTCTCCCGTTGTCATGCATATTTGCACCTTCAGTACCAGAATGTCACCAAGATAACATTTTAACCCCATAAAAAAGCCCTCCAATCATCCTAAACATGTGCCAATAAGCGGCGTTATTCTGCGGTCGAAATTTCACTGAAAACTTATAGACACGCCAAGCTAATTTCCACTGGCCTTCCAGTTCGAAACAATGTGCTATCAGATTTAATGAGGTTTCAAAATGATATTGAGTAGTGCTACATGTATCTACGAGATTCTTTAACGCAATGTCTTTGTCGCTGATTAATCCAGTACTTCGAAATATTAAAAACTGTAGGTAATACATATATGGCAATGAATCAACCACTGCATGGTGCATCCATAACCTCCAGGATCGATTATCTCGAAGGCAGCCTTCGTCCTCCACCGTTACCGTTCTGTAAAACTCAACGACAAGCTGCCCAGGAACACAATTGATTTCGTGTCTGCTAAAAATCGTACAAAAAGCAATCTCTTTTTGAAAGATATCTGGGAACTCTCTCCGGCGTCCCATCATCTCGGGATCAAATGGTGTTTTGTTACAAAAGAAAGGGCTAACAGGTGTTACTTTGTTAGTAATGAGTGCGTCTACTTGCTTAAGAATTGCAGCAGCCTCTTCAAAACGCCGTGCTGAGAAATATATCGACGCCAATTTAAGACGACTCGATGTAACGTCGGACATCAGAGACTTATCACACAAAGTGAAAATCCCCTGCGGTAAGCTTTGATTGTTACCGATACACAGCGATGCTTTCATTGCAGCATGCATGGAATAACGGAATGGTAATTCAATAGAGACTGCTGAACGCATGTGTACCGTGCTGGTTTCATAAATGGTCTCTAACTGTTGAATGTACTTGGCATGGTCATTTATTACTTCATTTATTGATGTTTCTTCTGCTGCAAGCATTCCTATTTTGTCAGAATATATGCATGAACGTAATATCATCATATTATACATCTTGCGGGCAACAACGAAATCCAGTTCTTCGAAAGGAAGCCCATTTGTACTTTCTGTGGAATTTGATGATATGCGGTTACCAAGGTCGTCCATTTTAACATTATGCAAACAAGACACATCATTTAGGATCATATCCTTTAACAAATCTATTAAAACCGGAAACTCGTTCCATTGAAGTTTACCTGCATATAAATTCACATTTGCCGTCGTATAGTGAGGGCAATATCGCACCTTTAACCACCTCCTTAATGTTGTCAAACAATATTTTAAACATTGGATAAGATTTTCATCTTTCCAGATGCATGGAGGTGACATTTCCACGCAATACAGGAACGTGGTTTTCAAGTGAAACGTGCTTAAACGGTCGCCCACGAGCGGCTTGAAAAACTCTTTTCTGATTATTTTCATGATTACGTACACTTTCATTTGCGTCATTGTGATGTCGAACATCAAAAGCCTCTCCATCAAATTGGTAGATAACCTCCAATAAAGCTCATGTGAGTTATCGAATGTTCGTACTGTTAATGTTCCTAGGCGATGTTGAGGGTCCCAGTGTGTTGTGTTCTCAACATGCGCAGTCGGAACAAGAAATACCCCGCTATCCTTTAGTTGTGTCACCAATTCTGGTCCAGGCCAATGCCCGGGCTTTGGCCTTTTGAAAATATATTGACAATTTTCAGGCAGTTTTGCACAGTGATAAGCGATGACCGTATCTAAATCGTCGATGGTAAGCGCAGGACCGTGTTGGATAATGTCAATTAAACCCTCTTTGTTTAAGACCCCTGCACACATATTCAGCCGAATGCTTTTCAGGAATAACCGCTTTTGAGCATCAATATGATCATATGGAAACAAATATTCCGGCAAAAATATATGAGGGATGAGGACTTGCAGACAGCAACACTGAGGCGGGGTTGACTTGTCCGTTACCACAGATAGATGCGCTAGCTCAAACGGCCTGTCCGCAATATTCTGAATCACCGTAATTTTTCTACTACACTTAAGACAATCAATGTCTGAGTTCATACCTTCTGTAGTAGAACCTTCGGATTGGCTTCCAAAATAATATGTATTGTGATCAGACTGCAACTGTGTACGGATGGTTTGCAAAGTCTCAAAATTAAGCCAAGATGTCCTTCTTAATTAAATCGTTTCCTCATTGACGCCAATGTCACTCAGAGCTTTGGCAAGAGCCGCGGACGTCACAATGCGCTTGTTCCCATTCTTCTGAATCAGAAATAACCGTTATGATATATTATGTATACATGTACGTATTTAATTGTATATAACACTTCCATAGATGAACGGTTGTTGTATAAGAGCTATTCTCGAAAACAGTGGAACATCTACGCATGTGTTGTTATTTTAACTGATGTACTGAAATCATATGACTGAATGGGAAAACGTTGCGGTCGTTTCCTGCGTACAAGTATTGTTTGTCTTTATATAAGATACTTACTAATAATTCAAGCAGTTCCGAGCAAAATTCCTGTTCAACAATAATATGATTATTATAGTCGCCAAGTTTATAATGTTACCGAATGAAGAGTAGTTAAATCGTTAAACATCTATTTCAATACAGAGCTACACAACATAATAAGTCGATGAAATGAGAACTCAGATGAATACTTATTACATGTTAACGCAGATTTGTTTATAGATACAAATAACGTTATGTTTCACAAGCAAGTAACGTTCATGGTTATAAAGACATTGGTATGCCGTTAAAATGTATCAATTAATTTAAGTCCGAGAGAGAGATTTAGTCAATTGTGTCAAATAATATTCATAAGTAATATCAATATGGATTCCTAAAGATTTGAAACGAAAGTCACCTTGGACGGAAGTTTATTTATATAGGGCAACGTTTAATAAAACAAATTATTTCTAGCATATACTCTTGAGAATTATGCATAAAGTCTTAGCACAAAATTCATCAAATACGTGCTAAGCTAATGACCATTTACCGTTATTTGGTATCATTATCCCGACATATAGATAGTTCCTTTAACCACAATGGTGATTTCTTTCAGTGTCTTGAGTTAGTAAGAACGTTTGGGTTTTAAGACATCCATGCTTTTTTCAAAATCTTAATTAACTGTTTCATCATATAAGACGCGGTAAATTAACCAGAACACGTATATAAGAGGCTAAATAAACAAATGAAATAAGAGGTTCTATTCAGTAAAAAATGTACTTTAAATTATTAAAGTCGTTTTAACTATTCATTATTTCGAACATATAAGTCTGTTAAATTAACCAGAACACGTATATAAGAGGCTAAATAAACAAATGAAATAAGAGGTTCTATTCAGTAAAAAATGTACTTTAAATTATTAAAGTCGTTTTAACTATTCATTATTTCGAACATATAAGTCTGACAGTCAAATGTTTCGTCATTTTCGTATCGTTCCTTGTATTGTGCTAGTATAAAAGCTACATATAACGCGTCATTTTTCATATCAAGGTTAATGTGCAGCTGCATCTTAGACGCTTCTTTTAATTCCCGAATGATTGTCAGAGCTAAGCTTTATTTATCACAATGATTGTTCATTGACCAAGACGCTTGACTTTTACGTTCAATATAAGTTTTCGCATAGATTGCAACATAATGCAAAAATTAGTGAATGGAATATCTTCCGATAAATACCGTAAGTTCAATAGTTGCTTCTTTTTATTTTTAATAAACAAATATAAAGTTCAAACAATATCAGTCGTGGCTTTGGAAGACTGACTTATTGATTGTTACCAATAACTGTATTGTAAATGCGTAATCCTTTGCAACCATACAAGAGTAAGTTCTTGAAGATTATTTAAATCAAAATAACGCAGTTTTAAAGTCTGCAGTCAAAAAAGTTTCATTAGAAGGCCGGCATCAATTTCATGCACACATCTCTTGACCACGTGTGTAATAAATTGTTCATAAGTGATAAAACAATTTGTTGATCACTTGTTATGATTGTGTATCTTTATAGTACATGTGTAAGTTAATCATAACAAGGGCTATTTGTAAAACATGCATGCCCCCCCATATGGGCTCTCAGTTGTAGTGACAGCCATTTTGTAAATATGTTTTTTGTCACTGTGACCTTGACCTTTGACCTAGTGACCTGAAAATCTATAGGGGTCATCTGCGAGTCATGATCGATGTACCTAAGAAGTTTCATGATCCTAGCCATAAGCTTTCTTGAGTTATCATCGGGAAACCTTTTTACTATTTCGGGTCACTGTGACCTTGACCTTTGATCTAGTGACCTGAAAATCAATAGGGGTCATCTGCCAGTCATGATCAATGTACCTATCAAATCAATAGGGGTCATCTGCCAGTCATGATCAATGTACCTATCAAGTTTCATGATCCTAGGCATATTCGTTCTTGAGTTATCATCCGGAAACCATTTTACTATTTCGGGTCACCGTGACCTTGACCTTGTGACCTAAAAATTAATAGGGGTCATCTGGGAGTCATGATCAATCTACCTATCAAGTTTCATGATCCTAGGCATAAGCGTTCTTGGGTTATCATCCGGAAACCATTTTACTATTCCGGGTCACCGTGACCTTGACCTTTGATCTAGTGACCTGAAAATCAATAGGGGTCATCGGCAAGTCATGGTCAATCTACCTATCAAGTTTCATGATCCTAGGCATAAGCGTTCTTGAGTTATCATCCGGAAACCATTTTACTATTTCGGGTCACCGTGACCTTGACCTTTGACCTAGTGACCTGAAAATCAATAGGGGTCATCTGCCAGTCATGATCAATCTGCCTATCAAGTTTTATGATCCTAGGCATAAGCGTTCTTGAATTATCATCCGGAAACCATTTTACTATTTCGGGTCACAGTGACCTTGACCTGTGACCTAGTGACCTCAAAATCAATAGGGGTCATCTGCGAGTCATGATCAATGTACCTATGAAGTTTCATGATCCTTGGCCTAAGCCTTCTTGAGTTATCATCCGAAAACCACATGGTGGACGGACCAACCGACCGACCGACAGACCGACCGACCGACATGTGCAAAGCAATATACCCCCTCTTCTTCGAAGGGGGGCATAATAATATTATTATGTCTTAACACGTATGTATCACACATAGTAACCTTATTTTAAAATCGTATCAATAACCAAAAAGATAATAATTCCCTTGTCACAGCCAGGCTTTATTTTTGCGCAATGATTGTTGTATAGACCATGACGCTTCACTTTTCCATTCTTTATAAGTTTTCCCATAAACACTTTACAAGCACTTGCACAATCTTAACCAATATGTGTATGTTTTAAAGCTTATGACTTATCAAATCTTAAACTGTTGCATATTAATGCAGGGTTCGACACTAAGGCACGTCCAACAGACATTGTCTAGTAAGATCGGTGGTCGGGCTAGTAAAACTGTGGGCTAGCTTGTCAGACTGGTCGTACATACAAAATCTATACTGATTCATATAACTATAACTAACCGAAAACATTTTTCTCTTAATGTGTAAAATAACTTTTGTATCCATTATTAACATCAGAACAAAACTAGCATATATATTGCTCCTAACACCCCCAAACGTGCGAAAGAAGAACATATGACATATTACTCTGCTGTATACATGAAGTTTATGTTGCATTAGAATACATGTTTTGCATTTATTAATAATTGAAATATTGTGTTTAAATGCATAGTTTTGTAGTGACAGTAAAATGTAAGAAATAAATGTTAACAAACATGTATCTTTTTATTTGTTGCTTTTTGTATATGATATCTCAGTAATTTGCTTAAATTGCAAAAAATCATTGACTCTCCTGCGTTATTATTAGGACTCTCAGAAGTTTGATTTTGACTCTTGAAAATATGGTCCCAAGAGTCCTTGACTCTTGAGATTTGAGGTCTAAGGAAAGCCCTGTATAAATTAACGCGGAGCGTTCACATGATTCATCGCTATTTTTAGACGCAAAGGAGAGCTTTCCGCAGAAATAGCTTGTTTCCATTGGTAAAGTTGTCATGAATATTAACCCTTTGCATGCTGGGAAATTTGTAGTCTGCTAAAATGTTGTCTGCTGAATTTCTAAAATTAGCATTTTCTTCAATTTTTTTCAAAGAATACTATCAGAATAGCAAAGGGTTTGGATCCAGATGAGACGCCACATTCTGTGGCGTCTCATCTGGATCCAAACTGTTTGCAAAGACCTTCAAAATTCGGTTCCAGCACTGAAAGAGTTAATGATTTTCTGCAGTGTTGTAAAACTTTACATGTTTTTACTACTTCTATCGAAAATCGGTATCGTCAATGTAAACATTTTGGCGTAGCAGACCATAGAATGTAATTTAAAGAATGGCTTTGTTCAAGATTGGATTTTCGTCCGACAAAATAAGTTAATAAAGAAGAATCCGACGGTAAAACTGACACAGATTATGATGGAAAAGGGCCTTGGAGCTGTGATAGCATGGAGCACAGCGATCAAGGAGGCCAGAATTTGATAACGTTCAATAAATGTCACCTGCTGTACATACATCATTTGTTTAACTGGTGATAAACAGTGAAATGACAACAAACAATTTATGTTGTTAAATAGTTTTATTTTATTTTTTACTCTGTGCATCAAAATAACTTTCTTGTGTTCACTAATTATTTTCTGATAAAACCTGATTAAACAGTTACACGACACAATTCTGTTTATTTGCTATGTCATTTATGGTCTAGTAGACATCAGATTCGGGCTAGTACATTTTAAGAGGAGCTGGTCCGATGGTCTGGCTGTAAAAAAAAGTTAATGTCGAACCCTGTAATGTCCACTGGATGGCGTGAGCGATATAATGGGAATGTGTTTACACTTCTCCACTGTAACGCCGGGTACAGAAATACGCACAATTAACTATACACTCTAACTGCTGTCCTACATATTTAGTATTTTACATACGCTTTCTAAAGCTCTCCGCACATGAGCTTCTTTGACTGCTGTCATTCCCTTTCCTTTGTATATTATAGGCAGTTTTTCTGGCAGATTTTTTGAGGAACTCATCGGGTGGGTTGCAACTTCAATAACTTTTCTTTTTTAGGACCAGTTGTCTGCAAAAAAAAAAAACACACTAGTCAAACGAAACAATTTTATGCAAATGTAACACTGGCAGCTCCAAAATGTGGGGCAGAATCCCAACAAAGGCACTGACAGTTACAAGTTTTTTGAGTGGATATATAATAAATATATGAGTGTCGAAACTGATCTGTAACTGACCGTCCTGAAAATATACAAATTATCAATACGCATATTTAATAATAAGGTTACAAGATATAGGTGGTTAACGTGGTAACCATACTCAATAATTATACATACACATCAAACTAAAATTCATCTTTAAAACATAAATGGTATGCTGTGTGTTGGTTCCAATCAACATACATGTATTAACATACAAATGGCATATTAAGATAACATATTAATTATCTTAAAACATAGGTATCCTGAAAACAACACAGTGACAATAACAATAGTGTTTATACATCGTTACTTTGACAAACTGCACATATTACTAACGGAGTATAAACTACTCTCGACCTGGTCTCTCTCAGCCTTGGCGGAGGTTAGCACTGTGACTGATGTACCACCGTCGAGTTAAAGCCAGAATTGGTTTCTTCGACGTACACATCCAGATCCGGATCCAGATTAATATTACAAGGTGAAAGTGATGTGCAAGTTACTGCAACAACCAAATTTTTACCAATGTAAATGTTATTGACAGCACAAGAGTTTTATCAAAAAGGAAAGAAGAAAATAGAAGCGAGTTGGGCCATTAATGCAGGAAATACACAGGGACAGATACTTTTAAACAAAGATTACCATACCTGTCACAAAGATGTAATACAATCTCAAAACGTAAAACCAAGTATTATAAACCGGAACTTCTGCGTGTCTAACTAGTCACAACCGATACACCACCTTACATACAAGAAATTGGTTACACAACACTAATTTTGTAGACCTGTTACACAAACATCAGTGAATGAATTTTGTTTAGATTAATACCGTCAATTCAATAGTGGCTACGCTCTAACTTAAATATTACATAATTTAACATAAAAGTAAAATATTCATTTTCAGCCTTAACACATATCATGGACGGTACATTTTCCGCACCTCTTAACTTTTAAAACTTCAAATATAAAATCATCGTCGGATACCCACGACTAATTCATTCCGTTACTCTCCAGCATTAGCCATGGGAATGCTGGAGAGTAACGGAATGAATTAGTCGTGGGTAACCGACGATGATATAAAATTGGAAGTAGTGAAAAATATGTATATTATTATATTTGGTAAATAACTTGTTTTTACATACCTGGCAACGGTAAATGACGTGTTATTCCTGTTTTGATAACAAATTTGAGCAAGTTTCTACCACTTACATATCATGTAAAATGTAATTGTAACTGTAATTGCCACCAAAACAAAGTGTACCTTTTTCGAACCTTTTTTGTAAAACACTACTTTCAATGATCGCTTTTTATTAGATTTAACTAAACCGTGTGTCAGACGGCCTTAGAGGGATCTTTGAACATTACCTCATAAAAGATTTCAACAAGAACAGATAATCTTGATACAAGTGGCATTATTAAACACTTTATATCGGCGATAATTCACTCACGATTATTGGTTAACAAAACTTGAAATAGGCAAACCAAAATCTCAATATAATGTTTGTAATGCACGCTTGAGTGCAATGCGGTATTGTACTGTTCTGTTCTGATTTGTATAACGTGTTGAATAACCGTGTCAATTACCGCCTATAGACCCACTCCCAACTGATCCTGTTTTTGTGGCGAGAAGATAACGACGATAATGTCAATTGCCAAAACTTAAATTTTATTTTTAAAAACTAAGGTACTGGTTTACTTTGCGTATTGACATTTCATTGATTCCCGATGCCGGCGTGGCATGTTGTTTAAAGTAGGCAATAGTGTGGATTGTCATGAAGTTGAGATATGAAATTTGTATAATCGACCCCATGAAAACTGCATTTAATTAATTTAATAAAGTTTCATGGACATCTTTACAATTTAAATGTCAAACCGAATGTTCAGTAGGTTACCAAGTGACACGTAAACTACGCATACATATTTAAAGTGCCTATAATCATGTACATGGTGTGTTATGTATATCTAATACTTTATCTATTTTCTTTAAATTATTGAGCAACAATTTTGCCGACAACACAGAATTTTCATGCATCATGCCTTGTGGTGGGCCGGAATTGAATAATTTCCTAGGCCTAATTGATCCACAGTCGCCAATTTGATTTCTATGTTTAATTGGATTGAGTTGTTCAAGCTTTGAAAAAGCTAGTTTCCCCGCTTTTTAGCACAACTGTAACCAACTTTTGAAGTTGAGTTTCCTGGGCTTAAATCTACTTGCCCCAGGCTAACAGGCAACCACCAAATCTGTAAGTTATTCATGATGAAAAATCTGACAGTGTTTTGAGCTCATTCGATTTGCAAGTCTGAAGACATTAAAGGGACCTTTTCGCGTTTTGGTAAATTGACAAAATTAAATTATTTAATAATTTGTAGAGTTTTGTTGTTGTCGTAATATTTTTTCATGCTACGAGGATTGATCATTTAAAGTATAAAATACATCTCTCATTGTATGGCCGAGTGGTCTAAACGATATACTTTTATTCCAGGGGTCAGTGGTTCGAGCACAGTTGATGGTAACTTTTTGTTTGTCTTTTAATTGTAATCTTTTTAATGGAGATTTGAAGACCCAATGTTTACATGTATCAATATTAAGTATTTAATGACAAACTGTGAATAGGTCCATTTAAGATGTTTACTAAAAATGTCACAAGGTAAAAATTCAGACCTCATTGGTTGTTCATTTGATATAAAAGTGATTTTTTTATTTGCCTTGTCTGCGAGGTTAATTTGAAGTTATTACCACTTTATCTTTTGTTATTCAAATCATTAATAGAAAATATAATTTAAGCTTCATTTTTGGATAAAAGGGCTTAATGCATATGCATTAATTGTCATCAATTCAATACAAACGAAGAACTGAAAACTCACGACCTATGACCTTGAATTGTGACCTTTCACCTTCTTTCATGAAATTTATTAGTGGCGCATTACTACAAAGTGATATTAAAGTCCCCATAATAATGGAAAAGATACAGAGCCTACACCAATTTCGGACATAATTCCCCCAGACACCCACTCTGACTAAAGGTCAAACAGTGTGACTACCATGTGGCTTTCTACAGTAGCATAAACATGAAAAATGGTGTGAAACAATCCCTTAAATTGCTGATTACCAATGGATTTAATATTTCCCCTTAAATAACTTTTTTTGAAGACACTTAAAAATTTCTCATTATAGAATTTAAATATGGATCTCTATTTAGACAATTACATTTAGTCCAAGGCTTCAAGTGCTTTGGCAGTCATGATAAGATTAGAACGCAATTTAATTGAGTGTAAATATATTTTAAATTGCCTGTCACACAAAGATGTTGACAGAGCAGTCATGTAATCAATATATTATGACCTCAAGTGAGGGTAATTTCATTTGTAGAGCTATTGAAAAGTTTGACAACTGATTAATGTTTAAGCGTCATAATTGGACCACAGAACATTTGGAGGTACATAATTTCCACTATAATTATTCAGACGTGTTATCAACTGAAAGGATCAACTTAGCAATAAAATGTCTGTGCTATTAGGGTACTCAAGAGAAATATGGTTTAAGTTTTCAAAGATAGCTTCCACATTGCTTCCTATTCAGTTCTTCCATATTCTCAAGGGAATATTCAATTGAAATTGTCAAACGTTTACCGCTAAGCAACACACACTTCTGATCTTTAAACACTTCCCGTTTTCAATGGAAAAGAACGCTTTCAAATGACACGAATTAATTGCGTGTGCAATATAAATTTGCGCCCGTTTTCGGACTGATTTGCTAGATTTTGTTTCTTGAAATGTTTTTTTTCATTTTTGCAATATAAAATCCGTTGCATGCTATGCATGGTTGTGCGCCAAAAACGGAAAACTACAGTATAATTAAATAATGCAATACAACTTTTTTATATGGTGTGTTGCAATTACTTTTTACTGAAATGTAATTTTAGCTGTGCTACTAATGTCCCCTGTACTATAAAGGTTGACTCGGCAAAAGGTCTTACCATGGGTCATTTGACTCCTGGTTGTTTATGTCTAATGAAATCCCTTTCGAAGGCCTTCAGAGTTGGACCACCTTCAGACTCAGACGAACTTAAGAGTGAGAACCACCTTCAGAGTTGGACACCTTCAGACTTAGACGACGTTCAGAGTGAGAACCACCTTCAGAATTCGACCACCTTCAGAGTTGGATGACTCCAGATTTTGACAACCTACAGAGTTGGAAGGCCTTCAGAGTTAGACGACCTTTAGAGTTAGACGACTTTCAGAGTTGGACGACCTTCACAGTTGGACGACCTAAATTGTTGGACGACCTTGGGTGATTTTGTAGTACTGTGACAAGCTGTGGACTTACATATTCCTGAACATATCATGGATCTTGGAGGCTTGATTTGTATATTCTGATTAATAAAATTACACTTACAGTTTTTACATTATGTTATTGTACTGGTTGTATTATTATAGGATGAAGCGTCAATACACTGTCCGTTATAACGATGTGTTAAAAGTAAAAATCGCCTACATTCTTAGTTCTATTAAGAAGAAACATGCGGAAATAAAGCCCAGGTTTTACATATCCTTCATTAAGAAATACATTTTTAACATGAATATTAATCAACTGAAATGATCCAACAAACAGACTTAATGAATCTGTCACATGAAATCACATCAACCAGTCCTCCTTGTACCCATTCAGCCCATTGGTGGTTAGCGTGTGGCTATGGTATTAATTAGTAAAAACATCATTTTGAATAATCGAATTCACATCAATAACTTCATCAAGTGTGCAGCGATTTCCATGCGCATGGTCTTATGAAACGCAGAAATGAATTGAATTGCCTTTCTGGCAATGTACATATCCTGCAATATGTTTACAAATGTTGTGTCACATTTTAAGAAATAACGCGATACACAACTCGCACGACCTACTAGCCATCGATCAGACACGATCGAAGACTGAACTCTTCACGGAGTAAAGGACATTTTCCCGGCAAAGTTCACGGACCTATTTACCATAATTCAATAAAAAGTATGAAAAACCATTCTTACCGTTCTGTCCGTTACATTATGTATCAAGTTATTTTACGGTAAATGGCTAATCTTGTTTAGTTTGTTGCCGGTACTTTTGAGAAAAGTTTTTATGTTTTCTTGTGTTTACTTTCTGATTTTCAGATGACGTATACTGCGTTTAAGCTGCTGTTTTTCAAACTTGGATTTTCGCTCATTTTAAGTGGATCTGTGCACTTTTTAACAATCAAAAGAGGTTTATGAATCTATGCTGAAATACAATTCAGCTCTTTTCCAGTAATTACTCATTCATTATTTATGTGCTTGAATAGAGTCCTTTTTTAACGGCCACAATATATCCATTTTACATCGTACAATATTTGTGTTAGATAAACTTAACAAGGATAAATCATAATATTTGCAAACACTAATTCAGTAGCATTTGATACAAATATAAATATCTAAATCAATGTTCTAAAATGAAGACATTAAGTTTCAAAACATTTCATGTCATCTTTCGTGTCAGAATTTTGCAATACATGAAAGTTGTTAGTGCATAATACGGGTATATTTATTTAAATGAAAGCAGTAAATAACAAAGTGCAAACACACCAAAACGACCCCGTTTACAACTACTGTTACCAGCGAAAAACTAAAACAAGAGCACCGCCTTGCGGGTGCAGACCGCTCATCTATTTTCTTTTTAAAGGTGAAGGGACTCTCATTTTCAATCACAAAGGAGGGAGGGTTGGAGTGAAGAGGGGCGTATAGTGTGGGGGCGTGGACATTTATTACATTATCTTCCCAAAATGCGGAAAAAAAATGCAAAAAAAAATAATTCGGGGGGGGGGGGTGGTGGGGGGGGGGGATTCTTGGGTGCGATGGTTGGACGGTATTTCAAACATAAAATAATAAAAATAAATATTTGTGTTTTTTAACCGTTTCAAGAAAAAATGGGGGGATGGAGTGGGGGGGGGGGGGGTATAGTATAGTGTGAGGGTGTGGTGGTCATTTGTGAGATGATCTTAAAAAAAATTAGGGGGGGCGTCGGGGGGGGATTCGGGGGGGGGGGTATAGTATAGTGTGAGGGTGTGGTGGTCATTTGTGAGATGATCTTAAACAAAAATTAGGGAGGGGGGATTCGGGGGGGGGGGGTGGTATAGTATAGTGTGAGGGTGTGGTGGTCATTTGTGAGATGATCTTAAAAAAAAATAGGGGAGGAGGGAATTAGGGGGGGAGGGGGGGTGGGGGGGTATTCTTGGGTGCGATGGTTGGACGGTATTTCAAATATAAAATAATAAAAATAAATATTTGTGTTTTTAACCGTTTAAAAAAAAACACAATTTCGGGGGTTGGGTGGGGGGTGGGGGGTATAGTATAGTGTGAGGGTGTCGTGGTCATTTGTGAGATGATCTTAAAAACAAATATGGAGGGGGGGATTCGGGGGGGGGTGGGTATTCTTGGGTGCGATTGTTGGACGGTATTTTTAAACATAAAATAATAAAAATAAATATTTGTGTTTTTTAACCGTTTCAAAAATAATCAATTTGGGGGGTGGGGTGGGGGGTATAGTATAGTGTGAGGGTATGGTGGTCATATGTGAGATGATCTTAAACAAAAATAGGGGGGGATTCGGGGGGGTATTCTTGGGTGCGATGGTTGGACGGTATTTCAAACATAAAATAATAAAAATAAATATTTGTGTTTTTAACCGTTTAAAAAAAAACAATTTCGGGGGTGGGGTGGGGGGTACAGTATAGTGTAAGGGTGTGGTGGTCATTTGTGAGGTGATCTTTAAAAAAAATATGGAGGGGGGATTCGGGGGGGTATTCTTGGGTGCGATTGTTGGACGGTATTTCAAACATAAAATAATAAAAAATAAATATTTGTGTTTTTTAACCGTTTAAAAAAACAATTTGTGGGGCTGGGGTGGGGGGGGTTATAGTATAGTGAGAGGGTGTGGTGGTCATTTGTGAGATGATCATAACAAAACAAAATTTGGGGGGGGGGGGTGATTCGGGGCGGGGGGGGAGAGGGGGGAGGGCACGGGGGATGGTTTGGGTGGAGTCTATTGTGGTATGTCAGGTACGAGTAGTTTTGTCAAAGTATCAATCAAATCTAATCATAAATAAAGAAGTTATGGCATTTGTAGCAAAATTTAATAATTTGACATTGAGAGTCAAGGTCATTCAAAGGTCAAGGTAAAATTCAACTTGTCAGGTACAGTAACCTCATGATAGCATGAAAGTATTTGGAGTTTGCAAGCAATAGCCTTGATACTTTAGAAGTAAAGTGGATCGAAACACAAAATTTAACCATATATTCAAAGTTACTAAGTCACAAAAGGGCCATAATTCCGTAAAAATGACAACCAGAGTTATGCAACTTGTCCTTGTACTGTACCCTTATGATAGTTTGCGAGTGTTCCAAGTATGAAAGCAATATCTATGATAGTTTAGGGTTAAAGTGGACCAAAACACAAAACTTAACCAAATTTTCAATTTGTTAAGTATAAAGGGCCCATAATTCCGTCCAAATGCCAGTCAGAGTTACATAACTTTGCCTGTACAATCCCCTTATGATAGTTAATAAGTGTTGCAAGTTTGAAAGCAATAGCTTTGATACTGTAGGAATAAAGTGGACCTAAAGACAAAACTTAACCAAATTTTCAATTTATTAAGTATAAAAAGGGCACATAATTATGTCAAAATGCCAGTCAGAGTTACATTACTTTGCCTGCACAGTCCCTTTATGATAGTTAGTAAGTGTTGCAAGTATGAAAGCAATAGCTTTGATACTGAAGGAATAAAATGGACCTAAACACAAAACTTAACCAAAATTTTCAATTTTCTAAGTATAAAAAGGGCACATAATTCTGCCAAAATGCACGCCAGAGTTATCTTACTTTGCCTGCCCAGTCCCCTTATGATAGTAAGTAAGTGTACCAAGTTTGAATGCAATAGCATTGATACTTTCTGAGAAAAATAGAACTAAACGCAAAACTTAACCAGACGCCGACGCCAACGCCGACGCCGACGCCAATATGATGACAATAGCTTATAAATTTTTTTTTCAAAAAATAAATGAGCTAAAAATGAAACCAGCAAAGATGAATTATCTAAGACATCAGATGATATAGATACATAAATATGAAGCTGAATTGTAAACTTTCACTTTCCCTAGATTGTCTGACAATCAGTACATGTTTTATTTAATCTTAAGTGCTATACTTGAGATTTAAAACTAAATGTTGAACAACTAACACCAGCGGTTTCAAAGTAAAGTTTTAAATATTATTTACTATAGTCTTTATAAATCATGTAACCCCTGGTGCATGATTTGAACAAACCCAAGGTGGTAGAAGACCATCTTCATCTTGTCACCAGCTCTTATTGCATCCATTGTTTGTGTGACACACATGGGACCCTATGTTAATCATATTCACGGTCATAACACGTATACTACTTATGACACACACACATAATTTATATATAAATTGTATAGAGTATATCAATTGTATAGAGATGAGGAGTCACTTAGCTGATCATCTAGGCACACTTGTAATGTGAGGACATCTGAAAATGTATTACCCTGAATTGCCTTTTTTGAAGTCATTTTACACATTAACTATTTAGCTCTTTAATTGTCAAATGCAAACCCATGCATAACCAATGCAAGGCATGTACATGAACAACATGTGCAATAACGGTTAATAAATATATTAAGAAACTGTTTTTAATTGCAATCAAGAACTGTGCATAAAACATGTTCCAGAAAGATTCATTTACAAGTTCAATAAATGTGTTCAAAAACGAATATAAATGACTCTTGGCTATTCATAAAATCAAACAAAACAATCTTATAAACTTAAAGTTCGTGAACCAAATGTTAACATTTAGTTAATTTCATGATTAATACTGGTGATAAAATACACAGTAAATGTACTTTGTAGTTAATTTAGTACAGTTCATGGTATTTTTAGAAATTTTCTGTTAATCTTGCAAAAAACTTGGCATTATAATATTTCAATAACAAACTTGTTACAGTGTACCATGTAGGGTCCATTTTTTTGTTACATGTTTAAACATTGTGACCAAAGATAAAATTGCTAATAATAAATAATTACTAATCTCGTTTCGCAATATTTTCAATTGTTATTAAGTAACAAAACAGCTTAACTATTGTGATAAATAGCATCTTATAATTAAGAGTCATGTTGAATGCATTATCCTCTAAGTTTACTCTTTTAAGGCAACATATTTATTTAACTCGTATGCATGGGAAGTTTGATACTTTTAGGTTCTTTACAGGTCATTAACTTAATGTTTATGATTTTGTTGAATCTTGATCATGACGTCCAAATGTTGAGTTCATGAATTGTTCATGAACTGACTATGCTGTTAATTAATAGTTCATGAACAGTCATTGTATCTTTCTCGGGGGCAGAAACAGTTATTGTCAAGATTTACGTTTACTGATTTTTTTTTTAAATTAAGTATTATGAACACCTACTTGAAGAGAATTTAATTAGAAGTACAAGACATTTCAAAATTGTTAATTGAATAGGATTTCTGTACTTGTAATTTGATTCCATTCCAAGCATGGGGCTATTTATCATGGATGTTATGAGTGTACAACTTGTAATCAAAGCATTCAACGGGTTTCAAATGAAATTTTCGCAAAGCGTTATACAATGCAGTCATTTAGAAAATATTGCACGCAGATCAATAAGCTTGCATTGATATAACCGTATTCAATCATTCCGAAATATCCTATTGATAGTTATGACAACTTAAGTGTAGATAATCAATATTGTGTGATTATTACGAAGCATGTGGTTATTTGACGAGACCATCGTTAACTATAAATGTATTCACTTGGGAGATTGAGTTCAGTTTTGTGCTATTGAAATTTGATTCTTACATATTTCAAATATAATTGAACCATATAATAATTTGAAATGTGTTATTTGCACTCAACGTTGTCAAATCATTTATTCAACTCAAAAGATCGAATGTTTTGCAAATCGCATACTAAAGAGAAATATATAAATACAGCTCTTATTGTTCTATTCCCAAATAAACATTTATTAAACTGACATGAATGAAATTGAAATAAGTGACGTCCCATGGTGTCACTTCTACTTATAGAGGGCGTTTTCAATACACAGGCGTTGTGTCAATTAGTTACATAGCTGGGTCATTGCAATGGCACTTGTAATATGTAAGATTGATGTTGAATCAAAAGTAACAATTTTGATGAGTTGGTACTCAAGAAAAAATCCATTCTGTTAAAAACAAAGCAAATTCAATTCAATTGCGTCGAAATACATTAATCTGCGGCTATTAAAATCTCTAGTCATATAAAGAAATGCGTAACAATGAACAAATTTGATCATAACCGATTATCCCAGTACCATAGACTCTCTTTAAACAAAAACACCATAAAATCAGAAAGTGTCGTCCTTCAATATCATATGCGCATTACACAGGCTTATCAGTGTGCACAGGCTAATCTGGGACATCGCGTATTTGTTTATTGTCTTATCCATGACATGTACAATATATACAGATACAATACACTATGTCAAACATGCAAGGCCAATCTGTACAGATTTGTAATATACATTTTTTAAATATGTAACAAATTGACAAATAAGTATTCTAATCATACGTGTTGATTTATATAATACATCATAAAAACCAGATTGCCATTATCAACCTTTGATAAAACAACTGCCATAAAATAATACACATTCCTAAAATGCTGGATATTTTAGATCGAAGCACTAATGCGCATATTGAAAATTATTTATAAAGAGCAAATACTGGCTAGAATTGAATCCTAAGTGGTAAGGTTGGCAATGATCCTCTGTATTAAAGTTAAAATATATTTTCAGATAAGAAATATTACATTATTGACAGCGAGAAAATATATTTCTTTTAAGACAAGAAGCAGTTAATATTCATTACGTCCATATCAATAACCTGAATTATAAATATTGACAAAAAAGACTCCAGTAACAATTACTTAGATATCACCTTGACAATATTAGTTGCTTCTTTTTTTCAAAAGGAACAACTCCAAAGATCTTGATACAACAACAGTTTGCTATCACCAAGCACTATAGATTTATTTCCCTTATAACAATTATAGCGATAGATTTTGCCATACAAAATATAGGATATAGGAAACGTGATTGCTGCACATGATATATAACCATGTAAGAAATAATAAATATGTAATGAATACAAGTATTAACCACGAACCTAATAGTATAGTGAAATAAATATCTGTATTATAAATGCTAACTAAATGATAATTTATATTATGCAGCCATGACATATCCTTATAGAACTATATACACATAGTTATCTTTACAACTAATGTGTCCTAGATTTTAAAATTAGATAGCAGGTTTAGGCAGTGATATTGGCTAAATCAGTATTGAAGAGCACACAATTTAACATCACATTTATGGTAAAATTGACAAAGGTATTTTTGACATCATACGATTTATTATTTATAACATCTCTCAAATCTTGATAGGCATTGCATTCAAATAAAACATGAACTTCACTTTCAATTGATTCTTTACATATCGGACAGACACACTGATTTTCTGGAATGTTTTCGTATCTTCCAGTTTCTTGCTTAAGGGGAGCAACCAAAAAACGAAATTTAGCAAGATTTTTACTTAGGAGATAGAAATGACTTAAATTATGGTTTAATCACATTTAATCTTGTTTAAACGATCTTTAAGTACGTAACTTTATTTCACCCTCTTAAACCACCGCCTTAATGTTGTCAAACAAACTTTTAAACATTGGATAACATTTTCATCTTTCCACATGTTTGGAGGTGACATTTCAACGCTGAACATTAAAGTAGTCTTTAAGTGAAACGTGCTTAAACGGTCGCCAACGAGTGGCTTGCAAAACTCCTTTTTGATTATTTTCATGGTTACGTAAACTTTCATTTGCGTCATTGTGAGGTCGAGCATCAACAGCCGCTCAATCAAATTGGTAGATAACCTCCAATAACGCTCATGTGAGTAATCGAGCGTTCGTACCGTTAATGTTCCTAGGGTTTGGCGAGGGTCCCAGTGTGTTGTGTTCTCAACATGCGCAGTCGAAACAAGGAATACCCTGCTAACTTTTAGCTGTGACAAAAATTCTGGTCTAGGCCAATGACCGGGCTTTGGCCTTCGGAAAATATATTGACAATCTTCAGGCAGTTTTGCACAGTGATATGCGCAAACCATATCTACACTATCGTTCATGGTTAGCGAAGGACCGTGTTGGATAAAGTCATGACGAAATTCGTTGCTGATCTCTGTGATTTCAATTTTCAGCGCATTGTTTGTCAGGAAAAACTTCCCCTGAGCATCAACATGACCATACGGACACGTTCTATCGGTCAAAACTATAGAATCAGGGATGAGGAATTGCAGACAGCAACACTGAGGCGGGGGTGACATGTCCGTAACCACAAGTAGCTGCTCTTGCTCAAACTGCCTGTCTGCGGTATTCTGAATCACCGGCAATTTTCTGTGGCACCTAAGACAATCAGTGTCTGAGTTCATACCTTCTGTCGTAGAACCTTTGCTTTGGCTTCCAAAATAATATACATCGATATCCCCGACCGTTGCCTGTATAAAGCCACGTTTTCCTTTTCAAGTGAATTGTTTCCTCATTGACACCAATGTCACTCAGAGCTTTGGCAAGAGCCGCTGATGTCACAATGCGCTTGTTTCCCTTGTTCTGAAGGAGAAATAACCGTTATGATAGATAATATACTATTATTATATTGTATCTAACTCTATGTGAACGGAAGTTGGATGAGAGCTTTTCTCGACAACAGTAAACATATACGCATGTGTTGTTATTTTATTTGACTGAATGGGAAAACGATGAGGTTGTTTCCTGCGTACAAGTTATGTTTGTCTTTATATTAGATACTGGGAAAACATTCGAGCAGTTCCGAGGGAAATTCCCGTCAAACAAACATCTGTGCATTATGGTCGCAATATTTATAATGTCACCGATTGCAGAGAAGTACAATCGTTATACGTCAATTTTATAATAGAGTTACAAAACATAATAAATCGATGAAATGAGAAATGAGTTCTCACATTTCTTCTGATTACGTGTGAAAGCAGATATGTGTCTATATGCAAATAAAGTTATGCTACACAAGCAAATAACGTTCATGATTTTAAGGACACTCTTATGCATGTTGAAATATATCAAATTATTTAAGTCTGTGAGAGAGATTTAGTCCATACCAAATAATATTTATAATTCATATAATTATGGATTCCTAAATGTTAAAAACGAAAGAAGTCATCTTGGCCGGAAGTGTATTTATAAACCTTAGGGCGACCTTAAATACAATCAATCACTTTTAGCCTATACTCTGGCGAATTATACATAAAGTCTTAGCACGATATTCATCAAACACGTTATAAAATAATGATCATTTACCATAATTTGGTATTATCGTCCCGATATATAGATAAGTCCTCGAACCACAATCGTTATTGTATTTCAGTTCCTTGTCTTTAGTGAGAACTTTGAGGTATTTAAGACAAAAATGCTTGCAAAATCTAAATGTACTGTTTTATCTGAAAGGAAGCTGCAAAGAAAACTCAGAACACGTTTATAAGAGACTAAATAAACACATGGTATATATTGTTCTATTTAATAAAAAAGTCTATTTTAAAATATTGAAATCGGTTTAATTATTCATTATCTCGGACAGATATTTCTGACAGTCCAATGTTTTGCCATAATCGTGTTGTGCCTGGTATTTTGCTATTATACAAGTTACCTGTAATGCGTTCTTTTTCATATCAAGGTTAATGTGCAGCTGCATCTTAAACGTTTTCTTTATTCGCGAACCCTTGTCACAGCTGTGCTTTATTTATAACCACAATGGTTTTCTATTGACCAAGACGCTTGAATTTCCCGTTCATTATAAGTTGTCGCATAAATGTTTTATCAACTGTAACACCGGGTACAGAAATCTGCACAAATAACCATAAACTCTTAATGCTTTCTTATATATATAGTAGTGTTACATACGCTTTCTAAAGCTCTCCGCATATGGGCTTCTTTGACTGCTTTCATTCCCTTTCCTTTGTATATTCTAGCAGTTTTTCTGGCATATTTCTGCGAAGAACTCGTGGGATGGGCTGCAACTTAACTTTTCGTGTTCTATTTTACCCATTGTCTGCAAAAACAGAAAAGAAACGTTAGGCAAACGTTACAACTTTATGTTAATATCAGTGAATGAATTTTGTTCGGATTAATACCGTCAATTCAATAGTGGCTACGCTTTAACTTTATAATTACATTAGTTTACATAAAAGTAAAATATTTATGTACAACATTAACACATATGATGGACTGTACATAGTATTTTTACATACGCTTTCTAAAGCTCTCCACACGTGGATCGTTTTGACTTATGTCATTCGCTTTCCTCCGTATTTTCCAGCAATTTGTCTTGTAGATTTCTGCAACAGACTCGTCGGATTGGCTACGACTTAAATAACTTTCTTTTTTTTTAGAACCCATTGTATGCAAAAACCATAAAGGAAATAGTGGTCAAACGTTACAACATAATGCGTATATTAGTAAATGAAATTTCTTCCGATAACTACAATCATTTCAATAGTGGCCATGGTTTAACTTTAATATTACATAATTTTACATTAAAGTGAACGATTCCATTACAACATCAGAACGTATCATTGACGAAACATCTTTCGATCCTCTTAACTTTTGTAACTTCAAATATAAAATTGTAAAGAGTGAAAGATATTAATTAGTATTATATTTTATAAATAGCTTGTTTCTACACACCTGGTAACTGTAATTGACGCGCTAATCCTCTTTAGATAACAGATTTGAGCAAGTTTCCACCACTTACATATCATGTAAAACTGTAATTGCCGCAAATTCAAAGAGTACGTTTTTCGAAACTTTTTTGTAATCCATTACTTTCAATAATCGCTTTTAATTAGATGTAACTATAACGTGCGTCAGAAGGCTGAAGTGTGAGCTTTGATTACGAACATTACCTTATACAATTTATAAATTCTGAGAGAATATACGACGTAAACTATATCAGATTTCAACAAATACAGAAAATCTTGATTTTATAGATATTACGCGACTTAACAATGGCGATAATTCAGTCTCGATTATTGGTAAACAAAACAATAATAAGACCAAAGACACAATTTAATATTTGTCATGCGTGCCTGAGTTCAATTAAATATGTATTGTTCTGTCATCAATTGTATCGCTTGTTGAATAACCGTGCCAATAACCGTTTAAAGGCCCCACTCCCAACAGATCAAAAACCATAAATCACATTGTTGAGTCGAGAAGATTAAGACGATACTGTCAATCAACAAAACTTAACTTTTGTTGGTAACAACTGAGGTACCAGTTTATATTATTGATTACCGATGTCGGCGTCGCATTTTGTTTAAAGTAGGCAATAGTAAGGGATTGTCATGAAGTTGAGAAATGAAATTTGTATAATTTACTCCATGAACACTGCATTTATTTAATTTAAACAAAGTTTTATGGAAATTTGTACAATTAAAATGTTACAGTAAAACCGAATGTTCAGTTGGTTAACAAGTGACACGTAAACTACGCATACATATTTAAAGTGACGCTTCGACTATGCTTACGAGCGACATTTCAGCTACGCTTGCAAAATCATAACCGCGTCTGTCTCTACATTAGTACATAACACGTTGTAATTAGGGCATCAGATGACATGTTTCCACGGCAATTGCTGCGTTTACGAAATTACAGGAAAGTCGTTATGCCACTCGTTTGCTCCCAAGGTATTGTCCTATTAAAATAAAAATAATTTGGGCACCCAGCTTACCACATACGCTTTCGCACAAAATGATCAACAAATACGGAGAGTTCCGGTATTTCTGGAGATGGCCACGCTGAGTTTGCATCGTGCAAACGCTGTCTTTTAAAACAAGACATCGGTTCTGTTTATTCGTCATTTTAGTTAAACTTGCTTTCAAGTTGAGATAAAATCAATAAATAAACGCTGCACGAAAAGTCTAGCGTTAAATTTTAATGAGTGGTGATATTATTGAAAGCATCCCCCAAACACACACACACACACACATTGTCTATTTAAATTGTGTATTGTTAAACCACTTCTAAGATACGCACGATATTAATTGTATATTACTTATTAATATCCATTGATATGACTTAAACATATCGACTTATAAGCAATCTAGCAGCACAATTCGGATTGAAAAGAATCATAATAAAGGTTACACCAACGATATGCAGTTACTTTTGGTTAACTTTATTATGAGTATTACATTTAAATATTCAAAGAACCAACTGTTAAACTGTTGTGTTTTTTTAAGAAATAAAGTGAAACCTGAATTAAACTTTAGCATCATTGTAAGATAACAGAACTTAATAGTTTATTTCGACTTAGGATATATAAATCTCATCGTCATAAACATACATAATTATGAAATAACAGCTTTCGTTTCAATTAAATATATTAAGATATAAAAAACAAATAATATAATGAATTTATTTTCCCTTCAAATTGAATTTTATTGTTATTTGTATATTTTCACGCGTTGATGTTCTTCAAAAGATCTTCTTAAAATAAAAGTGCTTCCTGACATCTATGCTCTTCCGTCATTTCACTTTATAGCGGTACGTCGTATAAGCTACATTTTTATTTGTACTGATATTAATAAACGTCATTCTACATGTGCTAAAAGATTGAGTGCCGAACACATATGAGCCGTGCTCTGTGAAAAGGGGGTTAAATGCATTTTTGTTAAGTGTCGTCCCAGATTAGCCTGTGCAGTCCGCACAGTCTTATCACGGACGAAACTTTCTGCTTTCCGCTTTTATGATATTTTATGTTAAAAGAATGTCTCTTCTTAGCAAAAATCAAGTTGATGCGGAAAGTGTCGTCCCTGAAAGAGCCTGTGTGGACTGCACAGGCTAATCTGGGACGACACTTCACAAACATGCATTAAACCCCATTTGCATAGAGCACGGCTCATATTTTTTATGTGCGTGTACGCAGACGTTTTCTAAAACAAGCCCAGTATATACCCAATACTCAAAATGTTTTCATCCGATGACAATGTTTGTTGTTGTTGTTCATATTTTTAGATATTTATTGATTTCGATACTCATTATAAGAAAGGGAATATAAAACTAACTATTGCTTTTCGTCCTTTATTTGGCTTAATGTGTAATTGATGTTAGATTATCATAATTAAGTTACATACAATAATTATGTAAAAATGCTGACGTGGTTTGATTATGGAAACTCGTCCCTTTCACGTCGATCTGAAAAAATAAAACACATCGTTTTTACATAATGTTATTTTAGAACAATATGAAATTAAAACGGAATGAACAAAGAAATACAATAATTACAGGCATAGTTTTTCCGTCAAAAGGATTTATTACAAAATGTCCGATAAAGTTACACACTTTATTTCTTATACCCACGATCAGCCTCACCCCGATCACATGGTATGGTATGTATGTGGATAAAAACTACAATAAACAAAACAACAAACCATTATAAAACATGTCTTCAAAAATATAAGGCAATGGTCGGGAACTACACTGTTTGAATCGAAATGATGACTTTTGGCAATATAAATGCCATCAGAAACGCTAAGCAGATAAAGAACACACTGTACAATCCTCATGCTGAAAGCAGAGTTTGGACAGAGTGAATCTCAAATGAAAATACATAAACAAGTGGAGGTGCAGAATCCAATTCAAAACCTTAAACTTGTTCCTTAAGCTTAAGTAATAAATCAGAAAAATATTCACAGATCCTTTCCAGAGAGGTTTTAGGGGTATCTAAAGACAAACAGACCACAATTGAAATGGGAATAGTTATATTTTTCCTAACTTTAAACTAAAGCTCTAAAGAGTACCCACAACATAGCGATAGGGACATAACGTAAATTAGAAGACGAAACTCTATGCAAATAATATGCACAGCTGCTCCGCGCAGTGTAGCGGTTACTTCCCTTACTCCGAATATGGCTACTGTTGTTTAAAATATACGTTTTGCATAAAGATTATTTGTCTATCAACTCTGGGTTTATTATTCACTACTGGCGCTGAATAAGACAAACATTAATTATGAACTAAAAGGTTGAAAAAAAGAACATAAAACATGTGTAGCAGACACGAAAACACTGTTAAAAACACCATGACGTCATACGGTGATTCCGCATTCTATTTTTGGGATAGCTAGCTGCAGCGTGGGAATCTTTACACTAGACAAATACGCCTTTTAGCGAATGACAAGGTGCTTCATGTGCATATGCATAATGACAATACATCTTCTATGAATAAACCGAAATATGGAACTTACAGAGTGGCGCTGTACCATAAAATCCATAAAAAGAAGCCACGGTCTAATGCGTGTCTTTTGAAAACCCATCAAAACGTAAAAAAAAAGAACATTCCGAGTATTTTCAAGAACGGCCACTACAAAGTATCCAATTATCAGTCGAACAAGCCAAGAAGAGTATTTTCCCATTGACTGTTCATCAGAACGTAGCAATACCAAACGCAGACGAAAACTAGGAGCCGGAACAATTGTTGTAAGCGATATACGAGATTAACATAAGCGGCGACACAAAATGTAAATTAATTGCCATTCTAACTCTGGTAATTTCCCATGCATATGGTATTACAAAGGTTTATTAAATACAAAATCTTAAATGAAATAAATAATTTATAGTAATTTAAGATCACGAACATGATTGGCCGCGTATGTTACAAATGTGAGAGTTCATAAATTATTTCGTTTTTAAAGAAACTACATGTACTAACACTTTGACATTTTGCGAGTATGTTTAACATTTTGAAGATTTTTAATTTATTAACAAATAACAATCATAGGTTTACTGGTTATTGTTTTAATATGATATATATTTGACTTTGCTTTTTTATGTTTATTGATTTTCAATGAAAATATCCGAGATGATTTAATAAAACCAAAAACACCATGTATTATCCTGGACGTCATTGACTTATTGACAGCGATTTGTTAGATTCAGTGATAACATTTTAATCTATTTAATCCTTTCAGATGTATTCTAAAACTATGTCACATCAATTTTCAACTAATGTTGACTGTTTCTTAACACAAATTGTTGCATTATAAATGTCTACCAACATGTTTTACTTGGTCTAAATGACCAGGGCAGATGAAACGCCGAGGTTTGTTATGCCGAGTCACCGGCGATGCGGCGCGTTGTCGGCGATTGATAAGGTGCTCGGGAATTCAAGTGCCATTGTTTAATCTAGAGCACTTGGGCTCTTGACCATTGTTATATAACGAATGTGGGAATCTCGAGTACCCGGAGGAAACCCACCAGTCCGGTATGGGGGCCATTAAATGCACATGATTTCCTTGTTCTATCCCCGAAACATGCAAGTTTTGTTGGTGGTCCCCATACCGGACAGGTGGTGTTTTCTCCGGGTACTCCGGCTTCCGTTCGCAACTCAAGACCATGTCCAAATTGAAAATCTTGAAGTAAGAATTGCAGCTATAATTCATAATGTTTCTGCTTAGTTTGTGTCTTGTTAATACATTAAGTAGGCATACTGGGACACAGACCGTGTACACTCATTATACGTTCAGCCTCATGGGTTTCTAGGGAGGCCTGAAACCGTTTCTTTGGTTCACACGACAAAATGGCAGAACACCAAGTAAATTAATCCTTACACTAAAAGATGCTTTAATTGCAAATCGGTTGACCATTGTGTTTGCAACTGCCTTAGCAAGTCAAAGGCAACAGCACTAACAACATGTACATGTGTAAGGAAAATGGTCGTTGGTTTTGTAAGCAGGTCGCTATTCGACCGGAAATAGAGAATCACGTTGTTGTTGTTGAAATCTTCATCAGTTAATTTTCTGTTTGCTCATCAAAATGAATATTATAAGCGTACAAAATTTACGTCATATACGATGACACCTATTCCGTCTGGGGCAGGTTTTAATAAAGAATTGTGTAGCATTTATTGAAATGTTTATAAGTTGCTTACTTCGGTATGTTTATAATGTAAGTAATTAGCAGTATTTGACAAATCGAATACTTGTTCACTATTAAATTGATAAAACTTATAATTAAATATATCTTAATTACATTTCCGTCAACATTGATGTCATTATTGTTTGTAGTTATTTCATGTTTTGATGGTTTTCAAGCGATCGGCTTAAAACAAATTTCTTTCTAACACTTTTGCGTTTCAACCATCCAACTTTATAGAGGAACATCGCATCAGAAAGCAGTGTACCTTATTTATTGCGTTATGAATAACATATTCAACAAATCTAACATATTTATTAATATGATTTAGTACTGAACATATGTGTTCATGTGTTTTTGGGCATGCATACGTTTTCTCGCACAAGCCTTGTATATACAGAGTACTCAAAATGTTTCCGTCCGATAACAATGATTGTTGTTGTTTTTTTATAGATCTTTATTGATTCGTATGATAGTTATCGATATTTATAATAAGAAAACACAATTAACTATGCCTTATTAACCTTTATTCAAACTTTAATGCTTCGGGCAAAATTAATAATCAACATTTGATGATCATAATTAGGTACATACACTATCCTTCTAATAAAAAAATACAGAATAATTGACGAAGGACTGGTGTGAATTCACTTTTTAAATTCTACTCTTTTCACGTCGATGCGAGAGATTAAAACACATTGTTCTTATATAATTAATAGAAATTTAAAACGGAATGAACAAAGAAACAATACAATTACAAGTATTGCTGTAAACGATATAACTTGAACGTAAGCGGCGCCAACATAAAATAATTAAGTAACATTTAAAATTGGGTTGAACAGAGAACAGATAAGCACACTTAACCTTTTATTTATATAAAAAAACATATACAATAAATTTTGAATAAATAAATATTGAGATAATAGCATTGTAATTCAAAGGTAATATAAATAAAAGTAAATGGATGGTTATTGGTTTACAAATGATGTACGACATGCTCCTCCTAGTTGTAAGCAGTGTATGATAGTTCAATGAATAAAACTATATGTTTCATCAGTTTATGCAACATCTTCAGTCCCCAAATGCATCATGGTTATGGAATAATTATTCGTGTGAATGTGGGCAGCCTAGAAAGCTAAACTGGAACTTAAATGAAAACGTGCTGTGATACTAGTATATATTCCTATTTCGTATAAGCGATATATCATAAACTATTTATATGCCAAAAGTTTGTATTTTATTTCTGACTAATTGTTAACTTTCTTATTAAATAACTTATGACTTTGTACTACTATTTTCGGGTTATCTAAGATGAGAAAAGAATACGCATGTGCTTTTATTATCTTTATCCCACTTTTAAATGTTATTTACTATCATTAACGCATATTAAACGAGTTATGAAGAAATATATACAAAATAAATCTTGCTGTATCAATTATAAGGAACATACGACTGAGTTTCGCTCTTAAATGGTTATGAAAAAAGATGGAGAAAACGTTTGAAGCAATTCGGAATGTCGTTGAATAATTGTTTTACACCTTTTTTTTTTATTATCGAGTCAGAATACCATGGTAATCGGAAATGTGCAAAGAAAAAACAACATACATGCCGTTTTACAGTTCTAAAACCTTTAAGTTCTGATCACACCAATAAAAGTGTCTCTATGGCAATTTTTAGAAACTTGCGCAACGTCTGTATAATTAAACCTTTTTAAAAGTTGACGAAGCTAAATAGATACTTATTGAAACATTTTTGTTGAACCTTTTCCCACTCAGAAGCAAAGTAAAAATGGATTTGTGAAAACAGGATAAAACCAGAACTCGCAGTCTGTTCAGGTTTTCTGCTGTTTGCTGCTCATATCTAAGGGTCGGAAATAAAGCATTTAAAACTTTAATCTAGTAAGAAAGGTCTTTAATTAACTTTAACTTTCTAAAGGACTACAAATGCGTCAAAATACGTTTCTAAGTGGTAAAGTATTAACAGGGAGTCTCGACCCTCCTTACCTGTTGTACAATATTGGTAAGACCCACAAGCCTTATTAATCCATAAAATCACAATCAATGATATAACAGTTTAGCACTGTTGAAAAACATATAAATAAATAGTCATAAGGATGGTCGTAAACAAGTTCTACGTAATTAAATAGGTATGAGCTTTGCACTGGCTCCATTGCAGAATAGTCCACAGAAGATTGGGAACAAAATCCCTTATGTTCAAAATGAAAATTGTTGCAAATAATCTATGTACATTCTGTAATTTGGAAGTTGAAAATATAATGAACTTGTTCTGGTACTGTTCATATACCCAAGAAATTATAAAATTTGTTGTTGATATTGTTCGTAGAACTAGACCAAGCATACATAATCACATTACATGTCAGGATCTTGTTTTTGGAATTATTAATCCAAAAATGAACGATTTATATATAGTATGCCTAGAGCTTAAACGGTATATCTTTTATTACCAAAGACAAAACAGAATCTCTTCAAAATACGGACTTGTAAAACAAACTTTTTACAATAAAATTAAATCAGGAGGAGAATCAAAAATATGGCCCCTTGTTAACATATTTACTGCCATCTTATATAATGACATAACTAATCATAACAAAGAATATAAAGTATGCTTATAACATAGTTATTTGTTGATGTTGTTGTAAACTCTGCATTATCAGTTTTCTTATACAATGCAGTTTTGCACTTACTATATAATTTTCTAATGTGCAATATTTTATGTTAAATGGTATACATACTTACATTCAACATTAATTTAGTTTGTATTGCTCAAACTAGCGTTTTTGTGTTGTTGTAAAATACTTTAACTATAACACGATTATAATTGTATATGAATGTATGTTGTATGTACTACAATTTTATGTATTATATTATGTTCACATCAAATAGCTGTACATAAAATATTTTCCTTTATGAAATTCATAATACTTTATATAATTGTATACACTATTCTACGTTTGTATGTAATATTATACGCAGTGAATAAAATTTTGCACGGAAAAAAATGTATGCGCTCTTAATCTAACAACTTCTGAAGATTGAAATACAACGAATCTATACAAATCTTTTTCTTAACAGAGAATCTCGACCCGCCTGACCTGTTATATAATATTGGTAGGACCCTTAGGCCTGATATATCTTACACAAATCACAATGGTTTATCTAAAAATTAAGCACTGTACAGAAAAATGTAAATAAATATTCATAAGAATGGTCGTAAACAAGTTCTACGTAATTAAACAGTATTAACTTTTCCGCTTACAACTTATGAAGATTGAAATACGACAGCATGAACAGGAATAGGTTCAACTGAATACACGCTGCAATCGTGAGTCAAACTAAATATTGACAATGAATAGACTTCACACAGAGGAACTCCCTAATAAACATTAAACAATCTCCTCAAATACTATTTGTTAAGACGATTTTAACAATTTGTCAACACAATACAGGACATAACATACAACACCACAACACGAAATATAAAATGATAATAATAATATATAATATATAATTTATATGTTCAAATGTTCTCCCGCTGTCATGCATATGTGCATCCTGAGTTAAAGAATGTCACCATGATAACATTCAAAGCCCCATAATAAGCCCTCCAATAATACTAAACATGTGCCAGTAAGCTGCGTTATTCTGTGGTCGTAGGTTCACTGACATCTTATAGACAACCCAAGCTTCTAACAAATGGCCTTCCAGCTCACAACAATGTCCTATCAGATTTAGTGAGGTTTCTGTATGATATTCACGATATTTACTATAAGGATTTGTAAAGGCACTGTCTTTGTCGCTGAGTAATCCAGTAGTTCGAAATGTTAAATACTGTAGATAATACAAGTATGACAATGAGTCAACCACTGCAAGGTCCATCCAGAAATCGCTGCGAAGCCGGAAACCTGAATCCTCCACCGTTATCGTTCTGTAGAACTCAGCGACAAGCTGCCCAGGAACACAAATAATTTCGTGTCTGCTAAAAATCGTACACAGAGCAACCTCTTTTTGCAAGATGTCTATGACCTCTTTTTTTCGGCGTCCCATCATCTCTGAACCGAACTTATGATTTTTGTTAAGAATGAAAGGGCTAAGACATATTATTATTTTGTTAGAAAGGAGAGCGTCTACTTGCTTTAGAATTGCAGCAGCCTCTTCAAAACGGCACGCAGAGAAATATATCGACGCCAACTTAAGGCGACTCGATGTCACGTCGGACATCAGAGACTTTTCACACAAAGTGAAAATCTCCTGCGGTATTGTTTGATTCTTACCGATACACAGCGATGCCTTCATTACAGCCTGAATGGAATACTGGAATGGTAATGTAATAGAGACTGCTAAACGAATGTGTCCCGTGCTGGTTTTATTAATGGTCTCAAGCTTTCGAATGAACAGGGCATGGTCGTTTATAACTATTGATGTGTCTACTGCTGCAAGCATTCCCGTTTTGTAAAATGATCCGCATGAGTACGTGATGATACAATCAAACATCTTGTTTGCAGCAACGATATTAAGTTCTTCGAAAGGAAGCTCATTAGTACAATCTGTGAAATTCGATGATATACGGTTACTAAGGTCGTCCATTTAAACATTGTGCAAACAAGACAAATCGTCACGGATCATATTCGTGAACAATTCTATCAAAACCGGAAACTCGTTCAATCGAAGTTTACCGTCAAACAAATTCACTTTAACCGTCGTGTAGTGGGGGCAATATCGCACCTTTAACCAACGCCTTAACGTTGTCAAACAAAATTTTAAACACTGGATAAGATTGCCATCTTTCCAGATATGTGGAGGTGACATTTCCACGCTATACATCATCGTCGTTTTTAAGTGAAACGTGCTTAAACGTTTGCCTACGAGCGGCTTGCAAAACTCTTTTCTGATTATTTTCATGATGACGTATACTTTCATTTGCGTCATTGAGAGGTCGAACATCAAAAGCCGCTCCATCAAATTGGTAGATATCCTCCAATAAAGCTCATGTGAGTTATCGAACGTTCGTACTGTTACTGTACCTAGGTGTTGGCGAGGGTCCCAGTTTGCTGTGTTCTCAACCTGCGCAGCCGTAACAAGGAATACCCCGCTATTCTTAAGCTTTGTCAACAATGCCTGAGTTTGCCAATGCCCGGGTTTTGGCCTTCTGAAAATATATTGACAATCTTCCGGCAGTTTTGCACAGTGAAATGCGTTGACTATATCTACGTCGATGAGCCAAGCGATTTTAAACGAAGGACCGATTTGGATAAAGTCAACCCCCCATATTTTGCAGGTCCTTAAGATAAACTTTTTCATCACAATGGTTTTAAGTAATACCTGCCTTTCAGCATCAATATGACGATACGGCAAGAGCAATTGAAGACAGCAAAGCTGAGGCGGGATTGACAGGTCCTTAACAACAAATAGCTGCAATTGCTCAAACTGCCTGTCCACGGTGTTCTGAATCACCGGCAAGTATCTATGACAAAATAGATAATCAATGTCTGAGTGCATTCCTTCTGTTGTAGAACCTTCGGTTTGGCTTCCAAAACAATATACATCAATATCTGCGCCCGCTCCTTGTTGATTGATGGTGTTTAAAGCTTCAATATAAAGCCACGTTGTCCTTCTCAATTGAATCGTTTCCTCATTGACGCCAATGTCAATTAGAGCCTTGTCAAGAGCCGCTGATGTCACAATGCGTTTGTTCCCATTATTCTGAAAGAAACATAACCGTTATGTTATATTATGTATACTTATGATATTGTATCTAACTCTTCCATAGGTTATGGATATTTCTATAAGAGCTATTGTCGAAAACAGTAAAACATTTACGCATATGTTATTATTTAAAGTGATGCACTGAAAACATATAACTTAATGGGAAATAGTTTAGGCCGTTTCCTGCGTACAAGTTCTGTGTCTTTGTATGAGATACTTGGAAAACATTCAGAGTAGTGATATAACATGTGACTTCGCAGTTCTGAAGAAAATACCTGTCAAACATTAATCTGATTATTATGATAGCAATGTTGATAAAGTTACCGAATGTAGAGTAGTTTAATCATCAAACGTCAATTGAGTTACAAAACATAATACATCAATGAAGTAAGAAATGAGAACTCAAATCAACTTGGCCGGAATTTTATTGATAAAGGGTAAGGCGACGTTAAATAAAACTAATCATTTCTAGCCTATATTCTTGAGAATTATACATATTGTTTTAGCAAAAAAAATCATCAAACACGTTCTAAAATAATGACCATTTACCATCATTTGATATTATCGACTAATGGACTGTTCCTTTAACCACAATGGTTGATTGCTTTTAGTTTCTTGCCTTTATAAAGAACTTTGAGGTAGTTGAGACAACAATGCTTTCAAAACCTAAATTAACTGTTGTATCCTATAAGAAGAGGTAAAATAACCAGAACACGTATATTAGAGACTAGATAAACACATGGTATAACATGTTCTATTAAATAAAAAATATTTTTTAAATTATTAAATTCTGTTTTACCATTCATTATTTCGTACATATATTTCTGACAGTCAAATGTTTTACCATAGTCGTAACTTTCCTGATATTGTGCTATTATTAAAGTTACATATAATTCGTTATTTTTTATATCAAGGTAAATGTGCAGCTGCATCTCAGGCGCTTTTGTTTAATATTCGGATCTTTGTCTCAGCTTCGCTTTATTTTTCACTCCAATGAGTGTTTATTGACAATGACGCTAGATTTTTCCGTTTATTACAACGTTTCGCATATCAAATGTTTTACAAGCATTTGCAAAATCTTAACAAAATGTTGTTTGCTCTAAAACCAAGGACCTTTCAAAACTTAAACTGCTGCACATTGATGTCCACTAGCATGCGTGTGCGAGGTAATGGAAATGTGTCTACACCTTTCTACTGTTACGCCAGGTAGAGACATCTGTATAATAATCCATATTATCAAGCTGCTTTTCTTAAAGATATACACTATTTTACGTACGCTTTCTAAAGCTCTCCGAACATGAGCTTCTTTGACTGCTGTCATTCGCTTTCCTTTGTATTTTCTAGCAATTTGTCATGCAGATTTCTGCGACGGACTAATCAGATGGGCTGCAACTTCAATAACGTTTCGTTTTTAAGGACCCATTGTCTGCAAAAACCGTAAAGGTAATACTAGTCAAACGTTACAACAGTATGGGGACATTAATTAATTATTATTTTCCGATGAATACCTTCACTTCCAAAGTGACTGCGCTTTAAAGTGGGTATGCACTATTTTGTCAAATATTTATGAATTTAAAATACATGTGTAAAAAACTTATTATACATATATTTCAATATAAATTAAAACAAAAGTTAAGAAGAACATTTGTCGAAAAATGCAAAATAAGCCAGATATTTTATTTTGAAATCGAAAATGCCTATACAGTCGAATTCGCCAGCATGTATATTATGAATGTACAATGTGAATCTAAATTTAGTCTTACGGATCATTTTAATTTCTTGAAACGATATTTATTCATACGACACACGAACACTAACTCCAACACTAATACAAAGACGAATGCTTCGGTAATTGTAGGAAAATATTTACGAAATATCAAAGTCACAATCGGCACGGGGGCGCTAATTTGTATTTGCTGCTTTTTATGTAATGCGTCTTCAATGTAAAAAAGTTCTTTCCTTTTTTGTGTTTTTGTAACATATTTGTATCAATATATTACAATTTAACAAATATAAAAATGGTCATGCCCACTTGAATCTTAATATATTTTATGATGTAAAATGAAAGTGAACGATTCCCTTACAACTTTAACACGTATCATGGACATTATCTATTTCGAACCTTATAACTTTTGACACATCAAATATAAAATTGGAAAAAGTGAACAATATAAATTATCATATTTGATTAATAATTTGTTTCTAAATACTTGGCCACTGTTATTGATGTTAATCCTCTTAATAACAGATTTTCACGAGTTTCCAGAACCACTATATCATGCAACACTGTCATGGCCGCTAAAACAAAGAGTACCTGCTTTCAAACCTTTTTTTGTAATTAAATTACTTTTTATTTTTGTTTTGTAAAGAAGATTTAACTATAACTTGTATCAGACAGCTTAAGTTGCATCGTTGATGACGAAAGTAACTGATACAGCTGTAGTGGGATCTTTGATGACGAACTATACCTTATACACTTTATAAATTCTGATAGAAGATACACGACGTAAACTGGATCCGATTTCAACAAAAACAGATAAGCTTAAAACTATGCATATTACGAAACAATTTACAATGGTGAGATTTTAGTCTCGAATAGTTGTTAACAAAACTTCAAATACGCAGATCAAAATCACGGTATTTTGTTTGTAATACATGTCTAGGTGCAATACAGTATTGTACTGCTGTATTCTGATTTGTATCGCGTGTTGAATAACCGTGTCGTTTACCGCGTAAACGCCCCACTCCCAACAGATAACAAACAGCATTTGTGTGCCTAGAAGATTAAGACGATACTGACATTTAACAAACTGTTGTTTGTTACAACAAAGGTACTGGTTTACTTTGTTTCTTTGCATATTATTCATTCCCGATATCGGCGTGGCATGTTGTTTAAGTAGTCAATAGTGTTAATGGGCAGGAAATTATCTGTGAAATGAAATTGTATAATTTACCGGTACACCTTGAAAACTGCATTTTATTTATTTAAACAATGTTTAATGGTAATCTTAAAATAGGGACCGGTAAATCGAATGTCCAGAAGGTTAACAAGTTGCAAGTTAACTACGTATACATAAAGTGACGCTTTTAATATGCATACGAGTATCGTTTCAGCTACGCGTGCAGCAACCGAAGCTTCAACGAGCGTAACACCTACGTCTGTCTCTACAATAGTACATAGTACTTTGTAATTGGGGCACCAGATGACATTTTTTTTTCTACGGCGATTGTTGAATTCACGAAACTATAGGAAAGTCGTAATGCCATCCGTTGGTCCTAAGTTTTGTAGTATTAAAACAAAATGTGTGGGCACCCAGCTTACTACATACGCTTTCGCACAAAATTATCAAGGAAATATGAAGAGCGCGGATATTTAGGAGGTGGCCACGCTGCGTTTGCATGACGCAAACGCAGTCTATGTAAACAAGACATCGGCCCTGTTTATTCGCCATTATAGTTAAACTTGCTTTCAATTCGGAATAAAATCAATAAATAAACGCTGCACGAAAATCCTAGCGTAAAATTTTAATGGCTGGTGATATTATTGAAAACATCCCCCACACCAACACACACATACATTGTCTATGGAAGTTGTGTCTTGTTAAACCACTTCTTACTAAGATACGCACGATATTAAATGTATATTACGTATTAATATATATTGATATGAATGATACCTATCTTAATATAAGCAATCTAGCAGCGATTCGGATTGACATGAAACTAATAAAAGTTACAACAATTACATGTATTTAATAGTAGCTAACTTCATTGCGAGTATTGCATTAACATATTCGAAGCCCCGACTGTCAAACTTTTGTGGTTTTTCTTAACGAAAGAAAGTTTAACGAACTGAATTAAACGTAAGCATCATTGTTAAAATAACAGAACATAATAGTTTATTTCGACTTAAGAATATATAAATCTCATCGTCATAAACATACATAATTATGAAATAAAAGCTTGCGTTTCAATTAAATATATTAATATATAAATAACATTATAATGAATGTATGTTCCCTTCAAAATGAATGTTATTGTAATTTGTATATTTTCACATGTTGATGTTCTTCAAAAGATCTTCTTAAAATAAACGTGCTTCCTGACATCTATGCTCTTCCGCCATTACACTTCATGGCGGTACGTCGAATCAGCTACATATTTATTTGTACTGATATAAATAAACGACATCCTACATGTGCTAAAAGATTGAGTGTTGAACACATATGAGCCGTGCTCTGTGAAAAGGTGGTTTAATGCATGTGTGTTAAGTGTCGTCCCAGATAAGCCTGTGCAGTCCGCACAGGCTAATCAGGGACGAAACTTTCTGCTCTAAGCTTTTATGATATTTTCTGTTTAAAGAAAGTCTCTTCTTACAAAAATTCAAGTTTATGTTGAAAGTGTCGTCCCTGATTAGCCTGTGCGGACTGCACAGGCTGATCTGGGACGACAGTTTACGCACATGCATTAAACCCCATTTTCACAGAGCACGGCTCATATATTTTATTTGCGTGTACCCATAAGCTTTCTAAAACAAGCCCCTTATATACAAAAATACTCAAAATGTTTTCGTCCGATAACAACGTTTGTTGTTGCTGTTCATATGTTTAGATATTTATTGATTTCGATACTCATAATAAGAAAGGTAAAATAAAACTAACTATTCCGGTTCGTCCTTTATTTGGCTTCATGTGTAATTGATGCTAGATAATCATAATTAAGTTACAAACAATAATTATTTAAAAAGGTTGACGCGGTTTCACAATGTAAACTCGCCCCTTTCACGTTGATCTGAAAGATAACAAGAGGGCCTAAAAGGCCCAAAGACGCTCACCTGAGATAAAAAACCTGTTTTTTGCAGCCCAAAATATCAATGGAACAAATGTTTTAACCAAGTTTCATGAAGAAATAACAACAAATGGCCCCCGATTGTGATTAAATGAACGATCTATATTTCGGGACGATAATACCAAATGATGGTAAATGGTCATCGTTTTAGAACGTGTTTGGTGAATTTCGTGCTAAAACGGTATGCTTAATTCTGCAGTGTATATGTTATAAATGATTTCTTTCTATTTAACGTCGCCGTAAGCTTTATATATACACTTCCTGCCAAGGTGATTTTCGTTTTGAACATTAAGGAATATATAATGATATTAATAATAGATATTATTTGGTATAAACTCAATATCTCCCCAAGACTTAAATAATTTGAGATAGTTCAACGTGGATAACACTAACATCATGAACGTTATTTGCTTGTGTAGCATAAATGTATTTATATATGTAAACATATCTGCGTTAATATTTAATAAGTATTCATCTGAGTTCATTTAATCGATTTAGTATGTTGTTTTACTCTGTAATACAATAGACGTTAAATGATTTAACTACTCTGCATTCGGCAACAGTATACACATTGCGACCATGATAAGAAGATAAATTTTGACAGGAACTGCGAAGTCACATGTTTTATCACACCTCTTAATGTTTGTCCAGTATCTAATATAAAAACGAGCAGAACTTCTAGGCAGGAAACGGCCTAAATGTGTTTACATTATGTCAAAGGTTGTCAGTGCATTATTTAAAATAATAACATATGCGTAGATGTTCTAATGTTTTCGAGAAATATAATTTTCCTAGTTTGAACAAAGTGAATTAGAGGAAAATTAATTTCCCTTGAATAAGATAAGTCGCCGCTAGAGGGCGTTGTATAAAGGCATATGCGGGTTGAATGCACGAGGAATTGTCATTCAGCTTGGCGATACTGACCGGTAATACACATTAATTTTTTGAGTGTCAGCGGCGTGTATAAAATGGCGGAGCGAAACCAAGGCGGGGATTTGCATTATAAATTAAATTTGTTGTTCGATGAATTGAGAGAACAGAATTGTATGGTTCAGAACTTAAAAGATGAACTGAAAGGCACGGCCGTGACAGCCTTCGAGGAGGCGAAACGTTTGAAAAAGGAAAAGGAAATGACGTGGCGGTTCAAGGGCAACAAAGCACAGCATGAATTCAACGAAGAAATTGTAAACATTTTGAAACATATCGAATGGAGCACAGAACATGGAAAAGGCGAATATTGTCGAGAATTAGTTACGGAGGCATGCGAAAAGATAAGGAAAAGGAACACATTGATACGTATCGCGGATACGTCAGAGGGAGGATGGGACACTGTAAATGTTTACGAATCAAACCCGGTTGCCAGCGATAGTGATGAAGATGCAAAAATATCCAGGGCGGACAATAAAGCCACGAAGAAAAAAGGAGAGCGGATAAGAGGAAGTATCCGTATTCCACGTCATCGGAAAAGTGGTTCGCGCCATATTCGGTCGCTTCTACACGTGGTACTTTTGCGGGCGGAAGAGGAAGTCTTTTTCGTGGTAACCGAGGGGCGAGCGCTACATTCCCATCGCAACCGGCCGTGACAGCTGCTTCGCATGTGGAGAGTCTTCTCACTTCCGGCGCGAATGTCCGTACGTCGCCAGAGGTCCGGGCACCAGCCACACAGTCAGTTCCGTTTCCGGCACCAAGCAGTAGTGTCAGATACAATTAAAGATGAGTAGTATAGAAATGATTTTGATAGATTTACAAGAGATTATTTTGACTATAAGCAAGGTGTAAAAGACATTATAGTACGGGGACGCTTAAGACAAAACATTGATTTCTGGGAGAGAATTGGGGCTAATAAATATATTCTTGATGTTATTACAATTGGCTATAAAATTCCATTTTATACTAAGCCCCCTAGACAGGTATTGAAGAATAATAGATCTGCTTATATTAATTCTGATTTTGTCTCTGAAGCTATCATTTGCTGGAACGTAGCCTGATTGAGGTGTGTGACGTACCTTCAATTATTATAAATCCTTTGACTGTATCAGAACACAGTAATGGAAACATTGGAAAAAAAGACTCATTTTAGATTTGAGGGCTGTATATATGCATTTGTATAAGCAAAGTGTAAGATTCGAAGATTTGAAAGTTGCTTTGTCATTTTTGAAAAAAATATTTTTTCATAGTGAAATATGATATAACTAGTGCCAATCATGTCATTCAAATTGTTTAACCACACTGTGGATTTCTAGGGTTTGCATAGAAGGGTAAGGACAATGTAGAGCGATATTTTCGTTTTCTGGTTTTTCCGTTTGGGTTATCTTCAGCTAGTTGGATTTGGACCAAGATTTGTCGCCCTTTAGTCAAAAAGTGGCGTAGCGAAGGTAAATCTGTACTCGTGTTTTTGGACGACGGGTTTGGTTTTTCTGATACTTATGAAAGTACTTTGCTATTAGGTACGCAGGTGAAACAAGATATGCCTTGTGCTGGCTTCATTCCTAAGACAGATAAATGCATTTGGGTGCCTATTCAGGTTGTGCAGTTCTTAGGTTCGATATTAGATTCGTCACAAGATGTGACACAGATAGCATCGCACAGGACTGATAAAGCTATGGCCACTTGCTCTTTTTTGCTAGCGGAATTAAGATAACATAAGTACCTGCCAGTTAGGAAAATCGCTAGCTTTGTCGGTCAGATTATATCTATGTCGATTGTCATTGGTAATCTATCGCAAATTTTGACAAGATATTTGAATTTAGATATTCGCACAGCAACAAGTTGGGATTCTCAAATAAATATTTCCGATGAGAGTGTCAATGAAATAATGTTTTGGAATGAAAATCTGTTACATTTGAATAGGAGGGATATTTTTGATTCTCACAAATGTACTAAGGTTGTCTATTCCGACGCGAGCTATGCAGCGTACGGATGTTATGTCGTTGACGCGATAAATGGTATCTCACATGGAATGTGGTCGGTTGAAGAGGCACAAATGTCATCAACATGGAGGGAATTAACTGCTGTATTCTGGGTTTTGTGTTCCCTAAAATATTTGTTGACCTATCAAAGGGTAAAATGGTTTACGGATAATCAAGGTCTTGTAGCTATTGTAAAGAAAGGTTCTTTGAAAAGGAAATTACAGCATTTAGCTATGGATATTTTCAAAGTATGTTTGAGCAACAGTAGTTTGTTAGAGATTGAGTGGGTACCGAGGAATGATAATGAGAGCTGACTATTTGTCCAGGATAGAAGAGTTTGATAAATGGGGTATGTCTGACGAATTGATTGCATTTATTGTTGCATATTTTGGCATGCTCAAAATTGACTGGTTCACATCTCATTATAATAGAAAATTTGAGAGATTCTATTCAAGATATTGGAATCCCGGATCAGAAGGTATAGATGCATTTACTACCCCATGGTCATTTTACATAGGCTTGTTCGTTGCGCCAATATCTATTATTCCAAGAGTTGTGAATAAAATGAGAGCTGATAGAGCACGGGATGTATTGGTTGTGCCAAATCGGACGTCAGCAGTATTTTGGCCATTGTTATGCCCACATGGACAATTCACGTCTGAAATTTCGATGGTCATTAGTTTACCAAGAGAAAAGCGGTTTTATACGCCATGTTAAAGTGGCAAGGGTATGTTCGGTAACGCAGATTTTAAATTTGGCATTCTCACATGTTTTGTGTATTTTAAGATTTGAATTATCAAATAAGTTTGATTTGGACAGAAATTACCATAGAACTGGCAGATTGAAAACATGTGTATGTCTGTATATTTACGCTTGTCAAGCATGGTTATGAAGACGTTTGTCTGCATATTGACGCTTGTCAATTTTGGTCGAAAGATGCTTGTTAGAATTTTGATATTGTAAAGACGCTTCTCTTGAATATTGACGCTTGTAGATCATTGTCATAAAGATGCTTGTCAGAAAATTGACATTGTAAAGACGCTTGTCTGGATATTGACGATTGTTCAAATTTAACGTTTGAGAAACGTTTGTTAAGTCAAAATTGATGTGATGAGTATTTCATGTGAAAAGTATAAATGTTAAAAATATTGTGATAATTATATATTGTGTAAACAAGTTTTTTGTATTTAATGTTCTTTTTTTTCTTTTTTCATATGTTTTTTCAGATACACATGGGTGAGATACAGGCGCTACCGGAAGTCTTGGTGGACAGGATGGAGCTACTCCCGGACATATTGCGAAAAAGCAGAGCAGGCAGTACATGTTCAATATATGAATACGCATTCATGCGGTGGAGGAACTGGGCTTTGAGCAATCAGCTGGGAGGTGGTGAGATTCTGCCCGCGAACGCATTTCCGGTTGCGTTGTATTAAGTGTCAATCATACATAGCGCTATAACCCCAGCACCTGCTATTTCTGCTTTTTATGGAATAAAATGGATTCATGATTTACATGGATTAAATACTCCTAGGGTTAGGGTTAGGGCTAGAATCTAATAATCTAATAACCCAGAATCTAAGTTAGTAATGAACGTTTTAGAAGCAGCAAAAAGAATTTTATCTTGTCGAGTAGTAAAAAAAGAGCCTATTACGGTTGATATATTAATATCGATGTACAATCGTTTGTATAAGGAAAAAGATGTTATGTCTCAAAGAATTATTGTTGCAAGTTTATTAGGTTATGCGGGGTTTATGCGCATTTCTGAATTGTTACAATTGAAAGTGTGCGATATAATGTTTGATAATACATATAAGAAAGTGTTTATTGAATGCAGTAAAACAGCAAGTATAGAGATGGTTCTTGGATAGTGATTGCTAAATCCGTAACTATTTTATTTCCGTATGTGAATTTGCAAAAGTATATTGATTGGACTGGTTTAAATGGTGATGATTTTCTGTTTTGTAATTTATCTAAGACAAAGACTGGATATATACCAAGAAAGAAAAACCAATTTATGTCATACACAAGCTTGCGTGAGCAGTTTTAAAAAGCATTTAAACCGCATGTTGAAGACATTAATAGTTTTTGTTTACATTCGCTGAGATCAGGAGGAGCAACTAGTGCTGCTAATCAGGGTGTAAGGGACAGACTCTTTAAGAGACATGGTCGGTGGTCTAGTGACAGTGCAAAAGACGGTTACGTGAAAGATTATATTGAAGCTAGATTATTAGTTTCTAAATCACTTGGACTATGATATTTAAACTTAGTGTTATTGAATTCTTGTCATTCATATATCATATTGCCCGAACTTTTATTTCATCCGGTAGTATGCAGGCTTAACCAATATAAAAGCTGTATTTTTCATATGTGTTGTTTTCATTTGAGAGAAGACGTTCGGGTTAGAGGGAAATATAATTTTCCTAGTTTTAACAAAGTGAATGAGATGAAAATTAATTTCCCTTGAATAAGATAAGTCGCCGCTAGAGGGCGTTGTATAAAGGCATATACGGGTTGAATGCACGAGGAATTGTCATTCAGCTTGGCGATACTGACCGGTACTAAATTAATTTTCAAAAAAAATAGGTAAAAGGCTATGAATGACAAGTGTTCTCATGAATATATATATGTGATTAACATGTTGCATAATTGTAAAGAACATCGAATGTATAATAATGATGTCTTTTTGTATGTTGTATAAACGCATTACGAAGTGCATTGTGTCATCCGGTAGTATGCAGGCTTATCCAATATAAAAGCTGTATTTCTCATATGTGTTGTTTTCATTTATGAGAAGACGTTTGCGTTAGAGGGAATAGCTCTTATAAAACCACCGTTCACATATGGAATATTTAGAAACAATATGATAAGTATATATAATCTTCTGCTTGAAATACAATAGTTTTTACTATTTCATCTTATTAATAAAATGCTTATTTTATGGATCGCTTCGAGAAAACATACCTGCCGTAATAACATAAATGGTAAGTTACATGGTAGGTAAGTGTACATAATACATTCGATCAATTAAGATATTATCTCTGTCTATTCTCATATATTCAATCGCATTTCCTGCATTCTAAAAAACTACGTTTATAACACCTCAACTTTGAAATTGTTACTTGTTAAATCAAAAGCGGCAGTTAAGTCATTTACATTATTTATATACATACATTGCACTTATGTATGGGACTTTGCTTATAAATGTGAGGTTGTGTGTAAAAGAACCTCACAATTGGCTGGGCCTATGAGTTTTGCGTTATCTGTTTCTGATGATGTTATAACAACGAATTTTAATGTCGGATTTTTGCATTGTATGTACATTTTGGAATTGTTCATATGAAACGTTCTCCGTTAAGGATGTCAAATATAGTTTATCCCACACAAGGTGTCCTTTCATGCTTAGTGCATCTAATAAGTTTTTACGGTTATTTGTTAGCGTATAAATAATCTATAAAGTATGTGCATATCATCGGGCGATGACCATGTACATCAAAATAAAAATTCTTTTTAATCGCAAAAAGAAACAGAACATTTCGTTTTATACATACATGCTTTCACAATTTATTGTACTGTTATGTACTTTTTTATATTGTAAATAAACTATTAAGTTGCAATAGTTTAATGCAGTTTGATAAGTATCGTAGTTTATTAGTTAGTACATTTCACCATGCGTCAAATTATTTGTCTCGTTCTTCTTACAGACAGCGTCAAATTATTCGCCAACAACAATTGGGACAAGTTTAAACATTTCGTATAATACATAATTGCATCAAAAAAATGTTCAAAAAGTAAAAGTTGTCATTTTTAGAGTTATGTCGAATATACGTTCTTTTACAATGCGGATATAATACAATAAATTCATCCTGACCACATGAATATTCAACTAAAAATCGTACCCGATTCTAAATTTAGATGATACATATCGTGATTTATTGATAGGGGGGACAGCTGTAAATATTCATGGAAAGAACGGCCGATATATTTTCAAACTATTTTTTCCTCTATCCTGAAGGAAAATAATGCGAATGTTAACACAAAATTATTTATTTTGTTACCTGCTTTTCAAAATAAAAAAATAAAAATATTTGATGATAAAATGCAATACAACTATTATTAATAAAACGTTTCACAATCGTAATTAGCAGGTATGTAGTAGAAGAGGTTATTAATAATAAAAAATCAGTTGGAATCAAATGATAGTCGCATGATTCTAATCAATCAATGTATGTGTCCAACAACCAGAAATACCAAGAGGCAGGAAAATACATGTACTTAAGGAAATAACACGCGAGTGAGTACATTAATGAAGAATTCAATCATCTCTTAAAACTATAAAGATGAAAATAAAACATGTCTATTAAAATATAAATAAAACACAGGTTACATCTTATTTTAATAAATTTTCTTTGATTGCCCGTGCACTGTTTATTTTCTGATATAACTGACATCTGTTCACGATATTATTTATTATAACGTTCGTTGATTAAGAATGCAAAATCACTTCTTTGTTTGTATGTTCCCTTGTGTTCCAGTATTACCTGAATCCAACCCGATAACTACCGCGTTGAACTATCGGGATCATCAAGATACATTACAGGTAAAGAAAAGGAAAATACTTAGCGGATGCGTATTAGTTTGAGGCTTGATTCAATATTTAAATACGTTCTCTTTCGAGTGACTTACGAATTGTATTTAGACAAAATGTCAACATATATACAAAGGCGGGATGGGGCAGACACAAGTGGATGTAAATCTTTTGTTTAACAGACCATCACATATGTTAGGCGTTAGGCGAGGTAGTGTTATACAAAATAAAATTAACTACGGTGATCCAATAAATGTATTTGCAGATGTTTTATGTTTGGATTCAGCGTACAGTGATGTTTAAACCATGTATGCACAAAGCTTGTTTACCCGCCTTTTGTGTACACGAAGAAATCGATTCGGGCGGTTTTTAAATATATATTGCTATCATTTAAAACTTAAATTGTTCGATAAATTTTCATTATTGTCATCATTCATTTCAATCCTATATACATTCGTGTCTTTATAACAATATCAAACTTTCACTCTCAGGAGTTGAGTTTTTTTAATTAAAACATTGAATTACATTTATTGGGTATTTAAAAACATATTACGTACTGTATATACTATTCTACCACAGTCGCACACGCATGTACATTATAATGAGAAGGGAGCTTACCGTGGGTTATCACCACGATATATCAATGGTTGTTTAAAGTGACGTCACTTTGATTGTCCGGGCACTGTTTATGAATGAAGACGACGTCATTTGATTTTCATTGCTGTGGTGACGTCACGTTTTCGCTGAAAAGTGGAGGACGTTCGGTTAATGTAATTCTCATTTTTAATCTTTAAATCGCAGATAAACTATTAATGAAATCGTGTTAGAAACAAAATAATCGACGAGTAAGCGTTGGTTATTTCGGTAATAACCAACGGTTCGTCGTTCCGATGCTTGTTACTAAACCACTCGGGCTACGCCCTCGGGGTTTAATTCCTACGCATCGGAACTCCAAACCGTTTGTTATTACCGCAATAACCAACGCTTACACGTCGATTTTTTTTAAGTATACCTGGGACCCGTTTCATCAAAATTTGCGATGCGATATTATCGCCGATCGCCGATTGCTGATCTTTTACCTGCGATTGCGATATTTTTTAAAAAGCGTTTCATCAAACATATCGCAGATTCTTGCCGGTAGTTTGCCGGTAGTTTAGTGCTATGAGCGATAATCGCTCACAGTCTACTATCAAAATGACGTAAAAAACGGGCACCTGCTGAATCTCGCGCCACCTGTCATATTTGACAGACGATCAAACAACAACAATGGCAGATCTCGTAGAGAATAGGAGCGCCTCTTGGCAGCCAAGAGAACTCGAGGAACTGCTCGAGGGCGTCCAACAAAATTATGAAGTGTTGTGGGGCAAATTGTCCGGCACATTATCAAAGAAAGACAAAGACCGTGCATGGTCGGACATCGTCCAATCGTGAGTTAAAATTTACATTGACATGGTCATAATTTTCTTGTTCTTTTTACATTAAATTGAGGACCATCTTGAAACATAATTAAATTGGTATGGACACATTAACGTTACACAGGTTGTGTGTAATGATTATCCTAATAATCTAAAATCACGAAGTTCAAATGCAGCGTGACTGCCATGCACAGAAAGAAAGGTTTTGAAATTGTTTACTTTTCAGCATTGATATTCCTTGACATTGTGATAGGGTATATTCACACTAATGAAAATTTGTCCTCCTCCTAAGTTTAGTTGATCTATAATTACCCTGAAAAATGGAATTGATCTTTTAATGAAGTGTTAATGAATAAAAACGTATTAATTGTTTTAACATCAAAGTGCAAGTGCCCATGGAAAGATGTGATCATACCTTGTAATCTAATCTGTAATCTTAACAAACTGCATGTTCATGGGGAGTGACGTCCATGGGGATTAACAACTGGTTACCTTTTGATAGTGTTGGCTTGAAATAGTCTGATATATTGTATGAATTATATATTAAATATAACAAAATAAATTGACCATGTCTACTGTACTTATATAGACTTCCAAGTACTCTCCCTCACTCCTACCACTATTTTTGGTAAAAAATGAAAGAACATATTGAGATGTATTCATTTGTTTAATTTGAAACTTTTGCAGAATAAATTCCGTAGGGGGGAACGAGAGGAACGTAGAAGATTCAATGAAAAAGTGGTGTGATTGGAAGGTAAATATACCTTATATGTTTGTATAGTAAGAAGAATCCATGATGGTAGTAATAAGTTTTATAAATGAATAACTTAGCTGTACTTAAACTTTGCCGTAAAGCCAATAACAAATTATGAATCACTTACAACTATACTAAACAGGCCCATGTCAGAAGCATATAACATGAATAACATAAAATTTAAGAGTCAATAATAAAAATCACTTTACAGATAGAAACAAAAGTTATCATCTTACTTATTTATTTGTACAATTACTTATTTGTTTATTTATACAATTAAAATGTATTATGAATAGCAAGGTGTAAATATTCGGTTTCCTACTCCATGATTATAGGTTTTCATGCCCCCGGTAGGGTTGCATATAGCGGTTGAACTGTCAGTCCGTCCGTCTGTCTGTCCGTTAACGTTGGCCATAATTTTTGCAATATTGAAGATTGCAACTTGATATTTGGCATGCATGTGTATCTCATGGAGCTGCACATTTTGAGTGGTGAAAGGTTAAGGTCATCCTTCAAATTCAAAGGTCTAAAAACTAATTCAAGGCAAGTAATAAGTTTTAAGAGGGGGATAATTGCTTAACCTGTTTTTAGTCAAATTGCGGCTATATTATTGTCAGGATGTAAGTTCAATCCCACCATTACCATTAATATTTTTTCCCTTTTCACACTTTTTATACAATCATTTAGCATTTGACACATTAAGTTTTTGTGATTAATAATCACTAAAAAATCATTACGATCAGTATTTGAATGCACTTTCTTCAATATATATGTAGCTGAAAGTAAATGACATGTTACTATACTGTTACCATTCAGAGGAGGGAGACCATGTACTCATAAATTATTTCAAATTGTATTTTATTCATCTTAGAGCCGGACCATTATGAAGGATGCCAAGAGAAGACGCTTTGTGGAAAGCTCTGGGGAGGCAGCTCTTCCAAAAAAAATGCAATTAACTGTTTTGGAGGATAAGGTATTCATATTGTAAACATAACAAATTTTAAATAAAATAATGATGCAGATCTAGCATTTGTCCATGGTTCATATTATTATTTTAATTTTGCAAAAAAAAACAACTTTTTTCAGAATGATGTATAGTTGTTCACTTTTTCCAGCTATTGTCCTTAGTGCCCAAAACAAAGCTGTTCGGAGTGCAAGGTGGAGGGATCGATACCGGTCCACTCAAGAGATCCATGCAAGAAAATGGTGGGTACAAACATGCTTAAATTTTGACATTTGTTTTTTTGTTTTTGGTATTTGACAGTGCACTTTAAATGCAATAATAAATGTCATTAATAATGTAAGGCTTAAATTGGCATTGAATATGGCATACTAAAAGGGGAACAGCCTCATATGATATATCATGCATGAACACAAATCAACAGTGAAACACATGCTCATTAATTGTTCATAATTAATAGAAACACAAGTATAAATATTTTACCCAATATCTTTTTTATATCAGATAACCTAGACAAAGGAGAGGAAAATAAACGCCTCAAGCAGAACGGTATGTCATTGTTATCTATTAAAGTTATACGATTTGTAAAAACAAATATCACTTACCTTTAATTGACTGTTGACTGAGTCTTCATAATAAAATAATAACAATTGCCATTGGTTTCACTATTTAACATTATTCTGATTGGCTATAGTATTCATGTGACTAGGCTTTATTTTTCAATGAAGCGATTTGCTTCAACGAGGCGCACAAGGAAATTGAGCGTGGGACTACTTCGATATTGATACGCCATGTGCGACATGTACATGGTCAATACTGCGTATTGGAAAAGGAGGCGCTCACTAAATTCATGCGCAAACAAATCCCAAATAATATTGTTGTTTTAGCCAAACCATTGAAAACATGTGCAAAATCAAAATAATAATTGTAAATTTTAAATATCAATTTACAGGGAATATAGTTGATTTTGTCGTTATTGATAATTTTTATGAAAGTTCAAAATAAGAGAATAAATTCTGTCCATGCATAGACATTCAAATACCCCTTAGTTTCGAATGTTTTTGTAGTGTTACAACAAAAAGTAGAAGTCTTTAGAAAATTTGTTTTTGCTACATAATTTTAGACCAGTACGGATATTTGATACACATTTTCGGTGACATTTAAAAATTTATCCCCCCCCCACCCAACACACACACATACACACACACTGGTAACGTCTTTTATTTTTTACATTACCCTTAATGTTCGAATTCATGTTTTAGTTCCAAGTGAGCCTGTTCCCATTCAAACAAGCTCCAAAAGCACTGCCAGCATTCCTACCAGCAACAGCAACAGGAAGACAAGTATGAAGGGTAGATCAAATTTCTCACAATGCTTACCATCATTAATTGATTGATTTCAAACATTTTTGTTATGAAAGGTGACTGACATGAAGCATACTTGGAGATAATCATATTTAACCTCCTTCAATAAACACTGATAGTCACTTAAAATAACAGTTTTGTAAAAGACAAAGAAATTAATTAATGATTCATCACATAGTTTAATATATCAGATTTATTTAATCCCACTTGCAGATTGTGATTGTCATCAGGAAATGATTGACATATCTCGGCAAATGCTAGAGGAGAGTGTAAAGCGGAATGAAATACTGCGGGACATAAGTTCAACACTAAAATTAACAGCTGGCAAAGCTTTCCTGGACAACTTGTTGGATCCCACAAATTTTTAAAAGCGGGGGCCATAGACACAAAATATAACGATAACAACAGAACTTTCCAAATTATTCAATCATTTTGCATTTGTAATGCTGTATTATTTTCAGGTTATTAAATTGTCAAAAGATGCATATACCGGATATTTTGGAGCATGGTAAATGTTCAGAATTACTGTTATTCTTATTTGTAAATGCTATAAACATAACTATCATATTGTTTTAATGTTGTACACAATGTTTATAAGTTAATCTCATGTATAAACTTAATTGTTTTGTCTCTTTTAACTGTACAGTACATTGTTTTACTGTTAAATTTTTATGTGGCCCTATAAAGGTGACCGTTTGGCGACAAAGTATTCATTACCCCTATCCTGTAAATATTATTTTTTAAATTTCCTTTTAGATATTGTCATAACGCCACCCTGGGAGGTCATCGCTTCTCAATAGCCCTATATCCTTTAAGGTACTTTACAGACAAGTTCTTAGGTTGCAAGAGTTCAACATTTGCTGTCACACTCAAATATATTCCAAAATAAAATAAAAATGCAATTATACATCATATTTTCATATAAATGTGCAATCCTTTAAAAACATAGAGCTAATTAAGTAAGATCCAGCTTCTCAACCAATTAATGTCCAACAAGTTGTATATTTTCCCATTGTTTAATATTAATAATAATAACATTTTATTACTATAGTGCAAGACATGTGTTTCTTTCAATTGTTCATTTCCATATTCTTTATATAACACTCATTCCTTTAAAAGTGCAATAATGTTTACATCCTAAATGAAAAGGCGTGTGAACTAGGTCATGGTTCAATTTCGACCAATCAGCGCCAACTTTTATGGTCAATGCCGTTTTAGCAAGTGGGGTAAAACCAGTACTTACCGAAACCGCCCTTATAGTATTCAATGCATTCTTATGTATATAACGCTTTTTTAACATTTTAGTTAAATGTAAATGCGATGTTAGGTAAGCACAGATTTTTATGCCCCCCCTTCGAAGAAGAGGGGGTATATTGTTTTGCGCATGTCGGTAGGTCGGTCGTCTGTCCGTCCGTCCACCAGATGGTTTCCAGATGATAACTCAAGAACGCTTACGCGTAGGATCATGAAACTTTGTAGGTACATTGATTATGACTCACTGATGACCCCTATTTATTTTCAGGTCACTAGGTCAAGGTCACGGTGACTCGAACCAGTAAAATGGTTTCGGGATGATAACTCAAGAAAGTGTACGCCTATGATCATGAAACTTAATATGTACATTGATCATGATTTGTAGATGACCCCTTTTGATTTCCAGGTCATTAGGTCAAAGGTCAAGGTCACGGTGACTTGACACAGTAAAATGGTTTCTGAATGATAACTCAAGAAAGCTAACGTTTAGGATCATGAAACTTCATAGGTACATTGATCATGATTTGTAGATGACCCCTTTTGATATCCAGGTCACTAGGTCAAAGGTCAATGTCACGGTGACTTGACACAGTAAAATGGTTTCTGAATGATAACTCAAGAAAGCTAACGTTTAGGATCATGAAACTTCATAGGTACATTGATCATGACTTGCAGATGACCCCTATTGATTTTCAAGTCACTAGGTCAAAGGTCAAGTTCACAGTGACAAAACAAAAATGAGAAATAGAACTTATAAAATAGGAGAATAAACTGAGTATGTTTTAACATGATGTATGTATATTTTTAAATGTTGGACTTTTGTTGGAAATGTTGGAAATAAAGTGTGTATACTTTGTAAATAAACTGTAGTAGTAGAATCAAATGACTTATTTAATTTCTACTAGCTCGGCTAGTTGTACAAGTTACATGGAAATTTGTCTAAATGGACTGGTGGCAGCACCCGTAAATAAGACCACAGGTTCTTGACTAAATTAAAATTTAGTGGAGATAATTTGTGCAAAGTTTAACTTTGATTGCTTCCGTCGAAGTTCAAATTTTGCGACACTACTGATTGAATTCGAGCCTGGACAACATGTTGAATGTTAACGATTCACCAAGAAATACTTTGACATACTTTTTAAGCATATATAACCTACATTCGAATTTGATCTATATAAACTTGATGCAAATCCTAAATAAGATTGGGGAAGATTGGATGAATATTGTTCGAATTAGAGCTGAACAACATGCTGAATGCTGAAAATGCACTAAGTGACCATATGACCTAGTATTTAACACTACATGACCCATATTTGAAACTGGCCTATATATCATCCAAATTCAACTTTTGACAAAGATTGGTGAAGATCAGATGAATACTGTTTAACATAACATGTTCCTTTTTCCAAAGGGGCATATAGAAATCAAATAAAACAACAAATAATAAACTAAATGATCTATTTATTGGCTGCTACTATAATTCCTCCAAAACAAGTATCAACAAGAATACGTCTCAGATATAACATCCAACGACATGAGTGAATTATGTAGAATGCGTATGAACATGTGGTGAACAAAAATGAGAAATCAGTGCTTAATGTATGATTGGTTTGCATTTTATCATTTGTTTAAATAAAATGGTAGTTAATATTTTCCTTTCCAAGTACAGCCACATATAATGATATCAAAATTCAACAATGTTTACATTTAAAATTCAACATAATCACGAAGAGTACACAATGCACAGAATGTATTAAATACATATATGTTAATGTGCAGACAAAATAACAATTAACAAATATGTATAAAAAAAAAAAAATTAAGAAAAAGAAACACATGTAAAGAAAATGTCAGTCAGTCCGTCAGTTAGTCACAATAAAAAAACAACGTTATGTCCGTCAGTCAGCACAGGGGCGGTCGGGGACGTGGTAGCGGGCCCCGCCGGTACCCTGGCTTGGTCAGTCGGTTGGTCACTCAGGGGCGTAGTGTCGGCTCCGCGGTCGCGGAACCCGCCCCCTAAGTTCAGTCAGTAATTCAGTCATTTAGCTAGTCAGTCAGGTTAATACTTAAAGGTGCATTATCCAATAATGTATTCAATTGAATTGCATGGACAAATATAATAACGCAAACATGAAATTTCTAATTATGCAAGGGACATACATGGGTACAAAGAGATACTTAGCTTAGTTACCTTTATTTTAAATGGATTCTTATTTTATTCACTGACATCATGTATTTACCCAATATCTAATGGAATTAAATATAAAAAAAACAAAAAAACTTTTGTAAATGACAAGGCTACCACAACGTATTAAAAAAGGCGAACTAAAAAAAGAAACATTTTAATTTACGTTTTAACAAACAATAGGTCCAACTATTTTGTTTTATCTTCACGAATGTTAATTTAGGTTTACATAATAATCTCGAACAGCAGCACCACGCTGATTCAGTACAACTTCGACAGGGTCATCATTGTTGTCATCCTCCTCAATGACATCGGCATCCACTTCCTGCTCCTCCCCATTGTCCATCAGCAGATTGTGCAGCCGGCAGCACGCTACAAACAAGGCCGCACACTGATGGGGCTTGTATGGCAAAACACCCCCTGATCGATGTAGACATCTATAAGTAAGGAAACACATCATGAATAATTCTTTAACTTTTTATTGTCCATTGAACTGGTCAGTGCTGAGATAAGCATCAAATTAATATTAAATATTCAAGTCGAACAACTGTTATTATTTTCGGAATATTTGTATTTCATTTCAATTGCTGCATTAGGTTATTTGAACATGATAGACATGAAAACATGTCTGTGATAAACTGATAATACATGTTTGCAGGACAAAATTTGTGCATTCCAATGTAATAAAGAAAATGCACAATCATGTTTAATTTGAAAGATATAATAAGTTTATAAATATAGCAATTAATCTGTTAACAATTATGTTCAGTTTATACGATTATTTATTTAAAGTACACTGGGTATTATTTGGTATATTTGATTTCACAATATATAAGTCTGATATGTTAAATAAGAATATCTATGAAAGGAAGAAGAAATATTTCTATACCTGAATCTGGACTTCAATATCCCGAATCCCCGTTCCACAACTTCCCGACCCCTCTTGTGTCTGCGGTTGTAACGCTCTTCCTGTTGGGAACGGGGATTCATTATGGGGGTGAGTAGGGAGGGGCTCAGGGCATATCCACTATCGCCCAGAAGAACTACATTTGCTGTAGCATCAAGATGTCCCTAGAGTGAAATATGTAAAAATCAAATCACAACTTATAAATAACATGTTATAGCCTTTGTATCAGTAACATTATATTCATGTACTTTTAAAAGTAAATTTGGTACCCCTAGGCCCAATGGTTATGGACAGGAAGATTTTTAAAGTTTGCACAAAAGAGGCTTTATATAAGCATATGTTCAGTTTTGTGACACCTGGGGCAGGGTAAAATTTGAGCCCAGGGGAATAATTGAACAAATTTGGTTGAGGACCATTAGATGTCACTACATACTAAATTTAGTAGCCCTAGGCTATATAATTATGAACAAGAAGTTTTTTTTTTAAGTTTGCACAAAATAGGCCTTATTTAAGCATATGTTCATTTTTGTGACCCCCAGGGCAGGGTCAAATTTGAGCCCAGAGTCATAATTTGAAAAAACTTGGTAGAGAATATTAAATGTCACTACATACCAAATTTGGTAGCCATAGGCTCTATAATTATGAACAAGAAGATTTTTAAAGTTTGCACAAAATAGGCCTTATTTAACCGTATGTTAATTTTTGTGATCCCCGGTGCAGTGTCAAAATTGACCACAGGGGCATAATTTGAACAAACAAAGTAGAGAACTATTAAATAGCACTACATACCAAATGTGGTAGCACTAGGCCCAAATTGTTATGGACAAGAAGATTTTTAAATTTCGCACAAAATAGGCTTTATATAAGCATATGTTCAATAAATGACCCCCGGGGCGGGGTCAAATTTGACCCCAGGGACATAATTTGAACAAATTTGAAAGAGGTTAACCCCAGGAACATTTGCGATAAATTTTATCACAATTGGTTTTGTAGTTTAGGAGAAGATGTTTAAAGAAAATGTTAAAATCATGCACGCCCCACGGACACAGGACCATGACATTAGCCCCCCTGGCCTCTGGCCAGTGGAGCTTAAAAATAAATATACAAATCGTTTTCAGTACTGCAATTTAAAAACAGTATCAGTTAATTATAGTTGTAGTATTTATGTATTTTTGGTTCTGTTGGTTGGATTTTACTTCATTTTTAACAACAATGTCCTATCACTGCGGTCAGATCCATTGGGCAGTTTTCCTCTGTAAGCATTTGACTGCTTGCACACCTTTAGCAATGGTGAGCCATTGATACTCAGACATGAGTGAGAGTATCATAGGTCACAACTTTCTTACAAGTTTTGGTATTTTCATCCTTTTAAATTATTAACAACACTTTTAATTATGGTAACTAAAATTTGATACATGAAGAATTATTTATTTTACCTTAATTCTTGAATTTTCAAATACCGCTCCATCATGGGTAGAGCCCGGCCATTTCGCCACAACACTAATGAACCTGAAATGCATTATTTCTCAATTAATGGCCCACTTTTAAAGGGTAAGTTTTGGAACGAAAAATTAGCCGGAGTAATAACTAATAAGAGCTACATGAATCAGTGGAAAGCAATTTTGGCAAATTACCCCTGAGTTCAGGATATAAATGAAATTAACTCATACTTGATAATCATAATGAAGTAATGGTTGTAGCACTAGAACATTTTGTAATATGTCAAACTAAAAAGAAAATAGGTGAAGGGATTTAAGATATTTGTACTTTAAAATGGTAATGCATTTCACAACAAAATATAATCTATTAGTTTAATAAAAACTGAGTTGCTACATTAATTAAAGAGTGTATACATACTTCAAGCTTGTGTTTACAATCGCCTGGCAGTTGATGGCGTGGTAACCTTTTCGACAAACGTAGACTTCCTCATCTACAGTTGGAGTGGTGATTGGGATTAAGGTCCCATCCACTGCTCCAACAAGATTCGGAAGTCTACATTTGTTGTAAAATGCCCTCTTCTCTTTTACAACATCTTCTCTGTCGATTGGAAACCTGTTTTAGAAAAATTATATATATAAGAATATGTTTAAGCTGTGATGTGTATAAAATAATAACCATTTTACCATTAATTTTACTTTTTTAACAAAAACAATAACATAACCCAATATACCAATATATAGAAATACACCTCTGAGAAAGCGCTGTATTTGAGAAAAAAAATATCTTTTATATTTTATAGTAATGTATTTACATTTGTATTCACTTGCATCATACTTGTATCATAAAATGGTCATGATTATGATATTGATTTAAAAAAAAAAACATAGTAAGAATTGTCAACTACAAGGCCACCATTTAATTTCAACATTACAATTAATACTCATCAGCTGATAAATATAGGCTGACGAGGATCTGCAGCAACAATGTTAAAACATTCATAAATAAAATTTGGTCACAGTACTTAAAATATCATTTACAATCAAAAGACCAATAACAAACAAAAAAAACGATCATGTTGGCCCTAGTAGCTTTACTCCACTGACTCCACTCTGCAGTTGAAAAGATCAGAAAAAAGGAAAACAATTATGATGATGAAAAATGTGTGAACAACTAATAAATTAATACAAACTACTAAAAATACCAGTTCAAACTTACTGTACATGTACGTGACCTAGATTGTATTTATTTCATATTGTTGGTTAACAAAGCCTTGAATTAATCCATAATTTGAATGAGTCTAATTACAACTCAATCGTTGTTCGATTTGCCTATTTATGCCTGCTTATCCAACGGTTATATTATCATACAATGTCATTTTAGTATCCGTGTTGACCTGTTGATATGAGAACAAATTAAGACCGGATGTAAGAAAACAGCACTCTGCTGTACTTGATAACGATCGTAATCCCCGTACTTAGTGTGTCAATTTCTCCCAGCAAATATACAGTAACAAATTAGCAAATTCATGTCGATTGCATTAATGTTACCTTGGTCTCTGGCGAAATTGTTTTTTCCGCCACGTTCGGATCTGGCAAGATCCTGCCCCAGAAGCTCCACTAGCTCCTGTGCGGTGGTTCTGTTTACCCGATACCGATTCACAAAGTCGATATCGCGAACCCCGCCTATCTCCAGACGGGGCCGGAACTCCCGCTCTGTCCTTCTCGCGTTATTTTCCATAAAAAAAAACAACACGTCGGCCATATTGAATTTTTTTTTACCGTCTGCGACTGGGTTTGTGTGATCGCATGTTTTAAGCAAAATATCGCAAAAAACAGGTGCTCTTGCGATGTGCGATTTTTGATGAAACGCAAAATAGCCTCATTATTGGCGATGTGCGAATATCGCAACTCAAATCGGCGATGCGATATTTGATGAAACGCAAATTGCGATGCGATAAGAAATGTGCGATATTTTGGCATTAAAGTTGCGATGCGATCGTTGATGAAACGGGGCCCTGAGTCGCACACGCATGCACATTAGAATGAGAAGGGAACTTTCCGTGGGTTATTACCCCGATATACCAACGGTTATTGGTATGACGTCAGTAAGATTGTCCATGCACTGTTTATAAATGAAGACTACCTTATTTGATTTTCATTGTTGTGGTGACGCCACGTTTTCGCGGAAAAGTGAAGGACGTTCTGTTAATATAATTATCATTTATAACGTTTAACTCGCGGATAACCTATTAATGAAATCGTGTTATACTCGAAATAGTAACCGTTGGTTATTGCGGTTATAACCAATGGTATGGAGCTCCGATGCGTTTAAATTAAACCACGAGGGTGTAGCCCGAGTGGTTTGATAACAAGCATCGAACGACATATATTGCAACAATAATTTTGTTTGCAAAGTTTATTAAAATACTTCATAAAATAGCTAATTGTTTATAACTTAAATATAAATAGAGATATATCATTAATTGCAACATGCAAAACTAACAAATGACTTAAATCAATTCATGTATGGAATTTCATACATACTTCAGTTGTCAATATCTTCTATTGTTTTAAATATCGCTATCATCTCATTAAACCTACACCAGACAACATTTACATAATTATAAAACCACAAACCCAACATGTAGTGCTTCTTTTTTATAAATAATTCAGTTAAAACATTTCGGAAAAAAAACATTTGTTTGCAGAGATACATGGCTGCTGATATAATTGTTATGCTTCACTTTTCACTGACACTGGATCATTTTGTGACAGTAACATTTTTTACCAGGTTTGACAAAATGGATTGTAACAACAGCAATACTCATCTAAATTTCGGATACATCTTATAAATATAAGTTATGTTAATTTATGTTTCAACACTATATATATTCTAGGTTATACATACACTTGTATTGTGTTTAGTTATCTCGGTCATTATATGTGTATATTTGTTACTAGTTATTCGCTTTTGAAGCATGTGTGAAGAACGTGCTATACAAATATGAAATAATACATCTATTATTATCAGAAATATTTATGTAAAGTATTAATCACATATCGTCTGCTATGTATAATTTAATACATTTGTATTTAAATTATTTAGCTCCACTATAGCTTAACCCAAGATAACATACTTACGCTGTGATACAAATGGTTCTTATACACCACAATTTAGTTATATAGTCCACGCTATGCACACGAAATTGTTACGGCCACGCTTGAGCACACTTCAAACTACATGTTTTTTAACGAATCAGTTGGCGCATTTTAAATGTTGACATTTTACTAATAAATTGCGATGAGTAACAGTTTTGAAAAAAGATAAGTTTTAAAAGTATTTGTACTTGTAGATTATATAAATATTGCCACAAATTCCAACCCATTACTGCCGGTTCACATGACCAAATAAAGTTAAACGCAATAAGCACAGTATTACTCAACACAATACAACACGGAGTTTTCATACAGTTCTCCAAACAAATAATAAGTATTGATTCATACAGCAGACATTAAACTCAACACATTCAAGAACTATATCGTGAGAGAAAGTGTGGGTCTATCCACTACTTTTATGCCAAAACGAAACGTTTGTGAAAATAGCCTCTGTAGCCCATTTAGCCTATTTTGCCTATTTAGTACATAGGTTGAAATATACATCCTATTTAGCCTATTTAGCCTATTTAACAGCCTCTTCAGCCTTTTTAGCTTATTTAGAAATTTTAGTACATAGGTCAAAACATACATCCTATTTAACCTATTTAGCCTATTTAACAGCCTTTTAGCCTATTTGGCAAGTTTAGTACATACGTAGACATACACATCCAATTTAGCCTATTTATCCCCTAGAAGCGACGTAGTGCACGCTGACCAGCCGTCGACGGCCTATCGGGCTGAACAAGTTTCGGCCGGGACTTTTAATTAGGGTCGGCCCCGTACATGCAGCCTATTAAGCTATTTCTCGTATGCGTCATTTCCCAGTGAACGGGCATGCCCCTTTAAGGGCCCCTTTCGGACGAACAAGAGTTATCCCCCGGAAGCGACCTAGTGCACGCTGACCAGCCGTCGACTGCATATCGGCTGAAATAGATTCGACCGGGACTTTTAATTAGGATCGGAGTCAGGTGCAGCCTATTTAGCGTACTACGCGACATTTTGCTTGTGAGTGGGCATTCCCCTTTAAGGGCCCCTTTCGGACGAACAAGAGTTATCCCCCGGAAGCGACCTAGTGCACGCTGACCAGCCGTCGACTGTCTATCGGGCTCATCTAGTTTCGGCCTGGACTTTTAATTAGTATCGGAGTCAGGTGCAGCCTATTTAGCGTATTACGCGACATTTTGCTTGTGAGTGGGCATGACCCTTTAAGGGCCCCTTTCGGACGAACAAGAGTTATCCCCCGGAAGCGACCTAGTGCACGCTGACCAGCCGTCGACTGCCTATCGGACTCAACTAGTTTCGGTCGGGACTTTAATTAGGATCGGTGTCAGGTGCAGCCTATTTAGCGTTTTACGCAACATTTTGCCTGTGAGTGGGCATGCCCCTTTAAGGGCCCCTTTCGGACGAACAAGAGTTATCCCCCGGAAGCGACCTAGTGCACGCTGACCAGCCGTCGACTGCATATCGGGCTGAACTAGTCTCGGCCGGGACTTTTAATTAGGATCGGAGTGAGGTGCAGCCTATTTAGCGTATTTCGCGACATTTTGCCTGTGAGTGGGAATGCTCCTTTAAGGGCCCCTTTCGGACGAACAAGAGTTATCAGCCGGAAGCGACCTAGTGCACCTTGACCAGCCGTCGACTGCATATCAGGCTGAACTAGTTTCGGCCTGGACTTTTAATAAGGATCTGAGTCAGGTGCTGCCTAGTTAGCGTATTACGCGACATTTTGCCTGTGAGTGGGCATGCCCCTTTACGGGCACCTTTCGGACGAACAAGAGTTATCCCCTGGAAGCGACCTAGTGCACGCTGACCAGCCGTCGACTGCCTATCGGGCTGAACTAGTTTCGGCCAGGACTTTTAATTAGGATCGGAGTCAGGTGCAGCCTATTTAGCGTGTTACGCAACATTTTGCCTGTGAGTGGGAACTCCCTTTAAGGGCCCCTTTCGGACCAACGAGAGTTATCCACCGATGCGATCTAGTGCACGCTGACCAGCCGTCGACTGCCTATCGGGCTGAACTAGTTTCGGCCGGAACTTTTAATTAGGATCTGAGTCAGCTGCAGCCTATTTAGCGTATTACGCGACATTTTGCCTGTGGGTGGGAATGCCCCTTTAATGGCCCCTTTCGGACCAACGAGAGTTATCCCCCGGATGCGATCTAGTGCACGCTGACCAGCCGTCGACTGCCTATGGGGCTGAACTAGTTTCGGCCGGAACTTTTAATTAGGATCTGAGTCAGATGCAGCCTATTTAGCGTATTACGCGACATTTTGCCTCTGAGTGGGCATGCCCCTTTAAGGGTCCCTTTCGGACGAACAAGAGCTATCCCACGGAAGCGACCTAGTGTACGCTGACTAGTCGTCGACTGCCTATCGGGCTGAAACGTGTGTGAAGTAAGCCTATTTAGCCTATTTATCAAGTTTAGTTCATAGTTTAAACTTTCATCCTATTTAGCCTATTTATCCTATTTAACACCCTTTTCAGCCTATGTGGACTAATTAACAAGTTAAGTACATACATTGACACATGCACCCTATTTAGCCTATTTAGCAAGGTTAGTACATATGTTATAACATTCATCATATTAAGCCTATTTAGCCTATTTAGCACCCTGTTCAGCCTATTTAGCCTATTTACAAGTTAAGTACATAGGTTGACACATGAATCCTATTTAGCCTATTTAGCACCCTCTTCAGCATATTTAGCAAGTTTAGTACATGGGTTGAAACATGCATCCTATTACGCTTATTTAGGACCCTTTTCAGCCTATTTAGCCTAGTTAACAAGTTTAGTACATGTACATAGGTTGACACATGCATCCTATTAAGCCCAATTTGTACCCTTTTCAGCCTTTTTTGCCTATTTAACCAGTTAAGTACATAGGTTACCACATGCATCCTATATAGCATATTTAGCCTATTAAGCCTATTTTACAAGTTAAGTACATACCGGTAGGTTGGAACATGCATCCTATTTAGCCTAATTAGTGCCCTTTTCAGCATATTTAGCCTGTTTAGCAAGTTAAGTACAAAGGTTGACACATGAATCATAATGAGCCTATTTAGCTTATTTGGCACCCTCTTCAGCCTATTTAGCCTATTTAACAAGTTAAGTACATAGGTTGAAACATGAATCCTATTTAGCCTTTTTAGCCTATTTAACACCCATGTATAGCCTATTTGCCTTTTTAACAAGTCTAGTACATAGGTTGAAACATGCATATAAACATGTGTATACATACATCCTTTTTAGCCTCTTAGCCTATTAAGCAGCCGTTCCTGCTAATTTAGTCTATTTAACAATTTTATGAAATAGGTTGAAACATACCTCATATTTAGGCTATTTAGAAAACCTATTCAGTCTATTAAGCTTTAAAGAACTCTTATAAAATAGGTGGAGACAAACATCCTATTATTCACTTTAAGCCTATTGAGCAGCCTATTCAGTCTACCTAGCGAGTTAATTAAATAGGTTGAAACATAATTATTAGCCTTATAAGTAGCCTATTCGCCTGAATACGCCTTTTCGAAAGTTTATTAAATAGGTTGAAACATATATAACAGTAAGCCTTTTCAGGCTAAATAGCATCATACTAAATGCTCAACCTATTTGCATTTTAGCAAAATTTAAATAGGATTAAAATATACAGCCTGTTTAGCAGGCTGTTGACAAGCCATTTCCACAACGAGTTTGTATGCACCTTTAAGAGCCCCTTTAAGACAACCAAGAGTTATACACTGGAAGCGGACCATGTTAAAGCTGACCTCCCGTCGGCTGCCTTTCGGACTGATCTAATTTCGGTCCGGGGTTTTAATAAGGGTCGGGTCACAGATAGACTATTTAGCGTATTATGCGCTATTTTATATTAAAGAGTGGGCATGCTCATTTAAGGGCCCCTTGCGGACAAACAAGAGTTTTCCCACGGAAGCGAATTAGTGCAAGCTGAACTCACGTCGGCTGCCTATCGGGATAAAACTAGTTGCGCGCCCGAGGTTTTAATTAGGATTGGAGTCACATACAGCCTATTATGTGTTTAATGAGCTATTTACATTGTGAGTGGATATGCACCTATAACGGCAGCTTTCGGACAAAACAAGAGTTATACCCCGGATCCGACCTAGTGCACGCTGAACTCCCGACGGCTAAAAGTCGGTCTGATCTAGTTTCGGCTGTTATCACCGGAAGCGACCTAGTGCAAGCTTTACTCTCGATGGCTGCCTTTCGGGCTGATCTAGTTTTGGCCCGGGGTTTTAAATTACGGTCGGCGTCACCTACAGCTTATTAAGCGTATTATGCTCTATTTACATCGCGAGTGGGTTTGCACATTTTAGGGCCCCTTTCGGACAAACAGGAGTTATACCCCAGAAGCGACCTTGTGCACACTGAACTCCCGTTAGTTGCCCTGTCGGGCTGATCTAGTTTCGGCCCCGTGTTTTAATTAGTGTCGAAGTCACCTTAAGCCAAAATAGCGCATTATGAACTATTTACATGGCGAATGGGTATGGTCCTTTAAGGGTCTCATTCGGACAAATAAGAGTTATCACCCGCAACCGACCTAGTGCAAGCTGAACTCCCGTCGGCTGCATGTCGGGCTGATCTAGTTTCGGCCCTTGGTTTTTAATTAGGGTCGGCGTCACCTACAGGCCTATTTTGCGTATTATGCATTATTTACATGGCGAGTGGGTATGCACCTTTAAGGGCCTATTTGGGACACACAAGAGTTTTCCCCCGGAAGCGACATAGTGCACGTTGAACTCCCGTCGGCTACCCTGTCGGACTGATCTAGCTTTGGCCTGGGGTTTTTATTACGGTCGGGCGTAACCTACAGCCTATTTAGCGTATTATGCACTCTTTACATGGCGAGTGTGTATGCATTTTTTAAGGGCCCATTTCGGAAAAAAAGAGTTATTCCCCGGAAGCGACCTATTGCACTATGAACTCCTGTCGGCTTTCTGTTGGGCTGATCTAGTTTCGGCCCGGATTTTTAATTAGGGTCCTGCGCCATCTCCAGCCTATTAAGCGTATGTATTATGCTCTATTTACATGGCGAGCGTGTATGCATCTTCAAGGGCCCCCATCGTTCCAATAATATTTAATAACCGGAAGCGACCCTAGTGCACGCTTAACTCCCGTTGCGTTTCTGTTAGGCTGATCTAGTTCGGCCCCCGAGGTTTAAATTAGGCGTCACCTGCGGCCAGTTTAGCGTAGTTAAGCTTATGTATTATGCTCTAGTACTTGGCAAGTGGGGTATATACCTATAATGGTTCCTTTTGGAGACAAACAAGAATTATCCCCGGAAGCAACCTTGTGCTCGCTGAACTCCCGTAGCTTGTCTATGGGGCTGATCGAGTTGCGGGCCCGAGGTTTCAGTTAGGGTTTGCGTCACCTTCAGCCTATTTAGTGAATTAGGCGCTATTTACAATGGTGAGTGGGTATGCACCTATAATAGCCCCGGTCGGACAAACAAGAGTTATTCCCCGAAGCGACCTAGTGCTTGCTTAAACTCCCCGTCGGCTTGCCTGTCGGGCTGATCTAGTTACGGCCCGGGATTTTAATTAGGGACGGCCTCATTTGCAGCCTTTTAGCGTATGTGTTATGCTCTTTTTACATGGCGAGTGGGTATGCACCTTTAAGGGCCCCTTCCGGACAAAAAAAGACTTATTCCACTGAAGCGACCTAATGTAAGCTAAACTTCGGTCGGCTGCCTGTTTAGCTGACCTTGTTTTGGCCAGTGGTCTTAATAGGGTCGGCGCGTCCACAAACTGCATATTCAGCGTATTATGCGCTACTTTCATGACGAGTTGTCATGAACCTTTAATGGCCTTTTTTCAGACAAACATGAGTTATACCCCGGAAGTGACCCTAGTGCATGCTGAACTCACGTCGGCTGCCTGTCGGGCTGATCCAGTTTTTAACCTGGGTTTTATAAGGTCGGCGTAACATACAGGCCTTTTAGCCTATAGACCGTAATTAACATGGCGCAGTGGGGTATGCACCTTTACGGGCCGCTTTCGGACAACAAGAGTAATGTCTTGGAGGGACCTAGTGCCCGCTAAACTCCGACGGCTTCCTGTCGGGCTGTGATCCAGTTTCGGCTCGGGGTTTTAATAAGGGTTGGCTTCGTATAACACCTACAACGTATATAACGTCGTATTTAGCGCACGAGGCGCTATTTACATGGCAAGTTTGGTATGCACCTTTAAGGGCTGCTTTCGGACAAAACAAGAATTATCCCACCGGGAAGCTACCTAGTGCACGCTGCACTCACTTCGGCTGCATGACGGGCTGATCTATTTTCGGCCCGGGTTTAATTAAGGTCGGCGTAACAAACAGCCTATTTTGCGGGTTAGGCGCTATGTACATGGCGAGTGTGTATAAGAGCCGCTTTCGGACAAACAATAAATATCCCTGGAAAGCGACATAGTGCACGCTGAGCTGGCGTCGGCTGCCTGTCGGGCTAACCTAGTTTTGATCCGGGGGTTTAAATAGGGTCGGCGACACATACAGCCTATTTAGCGTATAAGGAGCTACTGAGATGGCGAGCGAATATGAACCTTAAAGGGACGCTTTCGGACAAAAAAGAGTTATTCACCGGAAACGACCTATTGCACGCTGATCTCTCGACGACTGCATGTCGGGCCAATGTAGATGCGGTCAGGGGTTTAATTAGGTCCGGCGTCACCTACAGCCGATTTAGAATATTATGCGCTATTAACATTGCGAGTGGGTATACAGCTTTAAGGTCAGTGTTCGGACAAACAAGTTATCCCCCGAAGCGACATAGTGCACGCTGAGCTTATGTCGGCTGATTGTCGGGATGACCTAGTTTTGATCCGAGGTTGTAATTATGGTGTGCGTCACATACAGCCTATTTAGCGTAATAGTCGCTATTTACATTACGATGTTTAGGGCCGCTTTCGGACTTAAAAGTGTTATCACCCGTAAGCGACATAGTACACGCTGAACTCCCGTCGGCTGCCTGTCGGGTTGATCTGGTTTCGGCCCGGGGTTTTAAGTTGTCTCTTGCTCACATAAGCCTACTTCGCGTAGTATGCTCTATTTACATCTCGAGTGGGTATGCACTTTTCAGGGGCGCTTTCGGACAAACAAGAGTTATCCCGAGGAAGCGACCTAGTGCACACTGAAATCCCTACGGCTGCCTTCCGGGCTGATCTAGTTTCGGCCCGGGGTTTTAATTGACATAACGCCTTATCTATGATCGCTCCGCCCACTAGAATTGATCCACCAATCAGCGATCGATTAATCGGGCGCACTCGTTAGCAACGACCTGTCCGCCATTTTCTAGACAAGCTACATGTTTAGGTTCACTTTTATTCCAACGAGTTTCTTTTGTTTTCCTCTTTAAAAAACATTAAAATGGTTAAACGGTGTCAATGGGGATTATGTAACTCGGACAATCGATATCTTGACAGATTTGTTAGTGACATTGAATCTATACGGCAAAAATGTTCACCAAAATCATCGGGTATATCGCTTAACCGTATCATAGACATGTTCATCTGCATTACTTTACGAGAACTGAAACCCAGCATGAAGCCTAATTCATGCTGTGTTTTATTACTCTGATAGTAATGCACTTAATTGACATCATACATGTTATTTGAAGGTGACATGTGATATATTATCTTATTAACGGTATCTACACATTGCAGTCATGTGTGGTCACCAATAAACGCTTTTAATCCACACTAGGAGCTCGAATGCCTAGATCTCATTTTTAAACGAGTTTCGTTTTTTTGTTCGGATTAAAAAACGGAAATGAAATATGGCAAAAACTGGTAAAAGGGTTAATGCAACTTTGACATTTGGTATCCAGAAGATAAGTTAGATGAATTAAATGTATACCATTTCCAACGCGGCAATGCGGTTCTTGACAAGAGCGAGTGGAAGCTTCAAGAATTACCGAGATCCCTTTATAGAACATTTATTTATTTCACAAACTTGAAATGTCATATAAGCAATAACTAAGCATTATTAAGTATGTATTATGTGACGTGTGCATGTAAAATAATTGAGAATTTTGGTACCCAATTCGTGTAACTTTACGAAATCCCCGTTAAAAATCGCGTTTCTGTGTGTGTCAGAAACAAGTGAAAACCATTTTGTTATTATTTTAATAAACGTATCGATAAATGCTATTGTAAAAGAGTTAGTATTACTGATATTAGTTAACCAATAAATTCGGTAACTTCGGGGAAGTCGGTACCTTCGCGAGCGTCTGATATTGGTAGCCTTATTAATTTATAATAGCCTGACCGTATTCCATTTCATACAACGCTATTTTATATCAGATAATGTCCAAACTTACTGTGTTGTTTTTGCGCTTTAAATTATAGTGATTGCTAAATGTCCCATAAGCAATTTTTATATGATTAATATCACTTGTATACGCAATAACATGTGGGATGAGGTACCCATCAGGCGTCAAAAGCGCGTAAAACTTCACAGAAATCCCAGTATAAAGCGCTATTTCGTGTCAAATACACGGGTAGGGGGAATGTTTTCGGTAATAATTTTTGTTAATAACACGGGTAAATACCATGAAGTGTTAATTTATTGCAAATACCACCATTACACGTAATAACGGGTTCGATTTCGGCAAGTGTTTGAGAGCGTGTTTAATCACGGACTCTAGATCAATATACACTCGTGTTAATGTACCGATTTACCCGTTATAAATAGCTGATGTTCTCTTTAATCGTATATTTTTTTTGCATTTGCAGAATAATAAATGGCATCAACCCTTAAAGTGTATTATGGTGTTAAACAAGTCCATAAAATCATCCGGAATATCGCGTAAATATAT
>NC_068362.1:41563577-41669810 GCF_020536995.1 Dreissena polymorpha | reverse complement strand
TACTTTTTTTCGTTTTTAAATTTTATTTTTGATTTTTTACTGGAGCTTTTCAAAATTTAATGTTTACATTTATCAATTAAGCATTTAATGACAAACTTCAAAACATGCCAAAATTGGAAAAGGCCCTTTTAAAGAATCAAAACTGATGGAATTGTGTTAACGATCATCATAACATAGATTACATGCACTTAAAACATGAACATTTCTATCATATAAATGCTGGTGCATCTAGAGTTTTACTCTTATATAATGAATGCATATTTAGAAAACGGTATATGCATGCTGATCATAAAACATGGTCCTGAGTGGATTACATGGTATAAACGAGTAGACATATTATGCAACCGAAGAATATGTTCGAAAAAGGCCTTTGCTTTAAAATTCCCCTCATTGGAAATACTCACACTACAAAGAATCCGTTTGTTCATGCCCGCGAAATAATAAGCTATTATATTTAAAATATATATTCCTACATGTATTTTTATTTGACTACCATATATGTGTTAAGGCGTACACTGTATGCATATTACATGAGCACAGGGCGATATATTTCGTACAAATGAGAGTAACAATGCTAAGAGGTTACTATTTATCGAAAATAAGTGTGAATAAAGTCAATTGAAAATATACGTGAATATGTTTACGTTGTTCTGTTTTTATTTTTATAAAACATCATACATTTAAATGTATTATATGTCGTTACATTATATGACGATATTTAATCTGACACCATAAAGAGAATGCGTTCATATACTTCGACATAATACTGTTTGCGTAGAAAGCAACATACATTCTACATAAAATAATCAGAAGCTAAAATATTGCTGCAAAAAGCCCTAATATAAATAAATGAAAGCACAAAACTTTGTATTTATTTGTTGTTGTTTTTTTCTCCAGCAATGGCACACTGTGGAAAATGCAACCGATTGCTGGAAATGTATATAAAATACATAATAAAAAATATCTTTCTAAGAATGAATAAGCAGATATAATAATGCACTTAAACGACAACATTTCTATCCTAAATAAACGCTGGAGCAAGAGTTTTTCTCTTTCTTATATAATAAACGCATATTTAGAAAACGATATAGGCATACTGAACATAAAACATAAATGGATAATAGGGTATACACGTGTAAACGTAAATTATGAAGCCCAGAATATGTTTTAAAAAGCACTTTGTTTAAAAATTAACCTGATGATGGGGAATAACACACACATTGAAAGAATCCGTTTGTCAATGCAAGCGAAATAATAAATTATTATGTTGAAATGTACTATTCCTACAACGTTTCTATTTGACGCAATATATGTGTATTCCGGGGTACATTGTATGCATATTACATAAGAATACGGCGATATCAGAATCAGTATTTTGTACAAATGAGAGTTACAATGCTATAAGGTTAATTTTATAGAAAACACCTCAGCAGTGAATCAAGTCAATTTACAATATGCCTGAATATGCCACGTTTTCTTCTGTTTGTTTTTATTAAATAATCATCATTACATCTACATGTATTATATATCGTTAATTCTTATATTAAGATATTTAATCTGACACCATCAAGAGAATGCGTACAGATATTTCGACATAATACTGTTTTAGAAGAAAACAAAATAAATGCATAAAATAAATTATCAGAAGCTCAAACTTTGATCACGTTCCTGCAACAAGCCTTTATTATACAAAAAGACATAACACAACTTTTATATATACTTTCTTTTCTTCCAGCAAGTCCAAATGAATAAACCAAACATGAAAATGAATATAAAATACATGTACATTAAAAAATATACTGCTAAGTATAAAGAAACAGATACAATTATGCACTATATTGTTGGCAACGCTATTTTCAACATATGTATTTACAAATGTGATTATAATAGAAGTATTTGTTTAAGAATAGGATTTATTTTTATGCTAGTTATAACAGTATTTATATGACAAAACAGACATATAATAAACTATTTCATCTAGCAGTTGGATTTTGTATTTGAATCATTTTTAAGGTACTTTACAAAACAGCTGTTTTATGATACAGTTCTTAGGACAAAAACGCTGATTTTAGGGCTAACCAATAGTAAAGCCTCCATTTCGTTGGACAATTACGTGTATGCTATGCTGACAATATCATAGTACTACATTAACGAAAACGGTAATAAAATAAATATAACATATCACATCTTTAGGATCATAAATTACATGTACTTATTTCTATCATAAATAAACGCTGGAGCACCAGAGTTTTACTCTGATATAATGAACGCATATTTAGAAAACGATATAGCCATGCTGAACATAAAACATGGTCCTGAATGGATTGCATGGTAAACACGTGTAAACAAAAGTAATGCAACCCCCGGCATGTGTGTTTTAAAAGGTCTTTGTTAAAAATCCCCAAGTGATGGAAATACACACGCATGGCAATAATCAGTTTGTCCATGCAAGCAAAATAATTAAAATAGTATGCTTAAATGAATATATGTTCCTACATACGTTTTGTATTTGCTTAACATGTATGCATATTCAAGCGTACACTGTATGCACATTACTTACCAATAAGGCGATATCAAAATCAGTATTTCGCGCAATGGGAGTTACAATGCTATAAGGTAAATATTTTATCCAGAACACAGAAGTAGTGCGTCAAGTCAATTTTAAATAGAGGTCAATATGTTTACCATTATTTTGTTTGTGTTTTTATAAAAAAAATGCATCATACAATTTTTATTCTTTATATATCGTTATATTTTATATGAATATATTTTGTTTGACATATTAAGAAAATGCGTGCATGTACTTCGACATTATACTGTTTCAGATAAAAATATATCAATAAAAGACAATTATCAGAAGCTAAACCTTGATCACGTCTGCTGCAACAAGCCCTAAATGCCAACACAAAAATTTGTATTGATACTTTTTTTTTCTTCAAGCAAGTCCGAATGAATAAAACCTAACATAGCTTTGCACAAGGTGAGTAATGTAACCTAACGCTGAAAAAGTATATAAATACATAAAATTAAAGCTACACGTCTAAGTATGAAGAATCAGATAAAATTATGAACTAGATTGTTGGCAATTCTACTTTCCCAACATTTGTGTGTACACATGTGATTGTAAGAAAAAGTATTTGTTAAAGATAAGGATTTATTGTTTTGCAAAGTAATTTCAGTATTCATATGACTAAACATAAACATTGATAAACTATTAATGGGTTTAAATGGTGACGTACTATTTAAGGTATGTATTTTTTTGTTGCCAAAATCATCGCTATAGACTTTTTTTTTTAATTTTACTTAAATTATCCGACGATTAACATTAAAGCTTTCAGACACTTCGACTTAATGCTGTTTTTAGGACATACCCATAGTACAAGCCTCCTTTTCGTTGGACAATTACTTGTATGCTACGCTGAAACCCGGCATGATACGTAAATATATATTCACAAAAAGGTAATGAAATATAATATAATGAAAGATATCACAAACTGTTGAATTTTGCTAACGTCCATGATCAGAAATTACATGTGCTGTAAAACATAACATTGCTATCATAAATAAAAGCTGGAGAAACTAGAGTTTTATTCTTATATAATGAACGCATATTTAAACAACGTTAAAGGCATGCTGAACCTAAAGCATGGTCCTGAATGGATAACAGAGTATACGCTAGCAAACACAAGTTATGCAACCACGGAAATATCTTTTAAAAGCTCTTTGCTCTAAATTTCCCCTAATGCTGGAAATACTCACACTTAAAAGAATCAGTTTGTACATGCAAGCGAAATGATTGAACTATAAAGATAAAATGTATACATCCCTACATGCGTTGTTATGTCAATACCATATATGTTTATTCAGGCATACACTGTATGCAAATTACAGACGAATACGGCGATGTCAGGACAAGATTCTCGTACAAACGAGAGTTACACTGTTATGAAGTTAATATTTATCGAGAACACATTAGAAGTGTTTCATGTCAATTTACAATATGCGTGAATATGTTGATGATTTTCTGTTTTTATACAACATATAACATTACATCTACATTTTTATATTTCGTTGATTGTTATATCAAGATATTTTAGTTTGACAGCATTACGAGAATGCGTTCATATTCTCTGACATAATACTGTTTTTGAATAAACCAATTAAATGCATCATAGAAATAAGCAGCAGCTTAAACGTAGATCAAATTGCTGCGACATGCGCTTAATATAATGAAATGCCAACACAAAACTTTGTATTGATACTTTTTTCTTCCTGCAAGTTCGACTGAATTTAAACAGAGATAACATTGCACAATGTGGAAATTCATCCTAATTTTTGAAATATAAATAAAAATTCATAATAATAAATCTATCTCTCCAAGAATGAATTATCAAATCGAATTATGACATAGATTGTTGACAATGCTATTTTCCCAACATCCGTGTTTCACATGTGATTATAAGAGAAAGCATTTGTTTAAGAAAAGGATTTATTTATATGCAAAGTTATTTCAGTATTAATATGACGAAACATAAAAATTAATAAACTATTTCATCTAAGCATTTGGATTTTTAATTTAACATCTTGTTAAAAGGTGATGTTCTATTTCAGGTGTGAAAAGTTTTGTTTCTTAATGCATTGATATAGACTAATTTATTTATATAAATTGAACTTTAATCATACGAAGACAAAAATAAAATCGTTCACGTACTTCGACTTAATGCTGTGTTTAGGGCATACCCATAGTACAGACTCTTTTTCGTTGGACAAATACTTGTATGCTATACTGAAAACCATCATGGTACATAATTATACATTCACGAAAACTCAAATAAAATATATAAAATATATCACAACTTTCGGAATTGTGTTCATGATCACATTGATTACATGTACTTTAAAACATGCCATTTCTATCCTCAATCAATGCTGGAGCAACTAGAGTTTTACTCCTATAAAATGAATGCATATTTAAAAAACGGTATATGCATGCTGATCATAAAACATGGTCCTGAATTGATTACAGGGTATAAACGAGAAGAACAAGTATGCAACCACAGAATATGTTTTTAAAAGCGCTTTGTTTAAATGTCCCCCTAATGTTGGAAATACTCACACATAGAAAACATCCGTTTACTCATGCAAGCGAAATAATAAACTATTATAATAAAATGTATATATCCCTACATGCATTTTTTTTGACTACCATATCTGTGTATTCCGGCGTACATTGCATGTGTATTACATATGAATAAGGCGATATCAGAATCAGTATTTCGTACATATAGGAGTTACAATTCTATAATGTTAATATTTATAGAGAACACCTAAGCAGTGAGTCAGGTCAAATTACAATATGCGTAAATGTGCCACGTTTTTTTCTGTTTTTGTTAATATAAAAAAATCATCATAAAATTTACATTTATTACATATCGTTTATTCTTATATGAAGATATGTAATATGACACCATCAAGAGAATACGTACATATACTTCGACATAATACTGTTTAAGTAGAAAACAAAATAAATGCATAAAATAATTATCAGAAGGTGAACCTTTGATCACGTTCCTGCAACAAGCCCTTATAATACAACATGACATTACACAACTTTTTATTTATACTTTCTTTTCTTCAAGCAAGTCCGAATGAATAAGACCAAACATGAAATGTATAAAAAATATATAAAAAACTTATCCGCTAAGTATGAAGTATCAGATAAAATTATGAAAGAGATTGTTGGCAATGCTACTCTTCCAACATCTGTGTTTAGAAATGTGATTATAAGCTGAACTATTTCATGGTACATTATTTAACATTCACGAAAATGATAATAAATATAATAAACAAAATTCACAACTTTTGGAATTTTGCTAACGTACATGATACGAAATTACATGTACTTACAATAATAACATTTCAGTTAAAATGTAGTACGGATTGATGTTCTGAAATTATTTCTATACGTGTTTACCCTGTTTTACAGCCTGGACCTTATTCAAGGTCCAGTATGCCAGATAACCAATTAAAAATACATGTTTAGTTGTTTCAAAGTTTATTTATGATAGAAATGTAATGTTTTAAAGTACATGAAATTTCTGATCATGTACGTCAACAAAATTCCAAAAGTTGTGTTATATCTCACCTGTATTTTACTTCCATTTTTTAATGTAAAAATGGTCTCCTTTTATTGCTGCAAAAAGCCCTTAATATAATAAAATGAAAACACAAAACTTTGTATTCATAGGTTGTTTTTTTCCAGCGATTGCACACTGTGAAAAATGCAACCTAATGCTGAAAATGTATTTAAAAAAACATAATAAAAATATTTTTCTAAGAATGAATAAGCAGATCTAATAATGTACTTAAAACGACAACATTTCTATCCTAAATAAACGCTGGAGCAAGAGTTTCACTCACTCTTATATAATAAACGCATATTTAGAAAACGATATAGGCATACTGAACATAAAACATGAATGGCTTACAGGGTAAACACGTTTAAATGTAAATTATGAAGCCCAGAATATGTTTTAAAAAGCGCTTTGTTTAAAATTCAACCTGATGATGGAAATACACACACATAGAAAGAAACCGTTTGTCAATGCAAACGAAATACTAAATTATTATGGTAAAATGTATATATTCCTACATGCGTTTCTATTTGACTACAATATATGTGTATTCCGGCGTACATTGTATGCATATAACATAAGAATAAGGCGATATCAGAATCAGTATTTCGTACTAATGAGAGTTACAATGCTATAAGGTTAATATTTATAGAGAACACCTCAGCAGTGAATCAAGTCAATTTACAATATGTGTGAATATGCCACGTTTTCTTCTTTTTATTTTTATAAAAAATCATCATTACATCTACATGTATTATATATCGTGAATTCTTATATGAAGATATCTTATCTGACACCATCAAGAGAATACGTACAGATACTTCGACATAATACTGTTTTAGTAGAAAACAAAAAAACATGCATAACAGAAATTATCAGAAGCTCAAACTTTGATCACGTTCCTGCAACAAGCCTTTATTATACAAAAAGACATAACAAAACTTTCTATTTATACTTTCTTTTCTTCCAGCACGTCCGAATTTTAAAAAAAACAAACATGCAAAAATATATATATATAAGACATTAAAAAATATCCGGCTAAGTATAAAGAAACAGATACAATTATTAACTATATTGTTTGCAACGCTACTTTTCCAACATATGTGTTTACAAATGTGAGTATAATAGAAAGCATTTGTTTAAGAATAGGATTTATTTTTATGCTTAGTTATCACAGTATTTATATGACAAAACATACATATTAATAAAGTATTTCATCTTAGCAGTTGGATTTTTTACTTTGAATCATTTTTAAGGTACTTCAACAAAACGCTGATTTAAGGGCTAACCAATAGTACAGCCTCCGTTTTGTTGGACAATTTCGTGTATGCTATGCTGACAATATCATGGTACATAAGTATACATTAACGAAAACGGTAATAAAATAAATATAAGATATCACATCTTTTGGAATATCGTGTTAACATACATGATCAGAAATTACATGTACTTATTTCTATCATAAATAAACGCTGGAGCACCAGAGGTTTACTCGGATATACTGAACGCATATTTAGAAAACGATATAGCCATGCTGAACATAAAACATGGTCCTGAATGGATTGCATGGTAAACACGTGTAAACAAAAGTTATGCAACCCCCGGCATGTGTTTTAAAAAGGTCTTTGTTTAAAATCCCAAAGTGATGGAAATACACACGCATGGAAATAATCAGTTTGTCCATGCAAGCAAAATAAATAAAATAACATGCTAAAATGAATATATTTTCGTACATACCTTTTTTATTTGCTAAACATGTATGCATATTCAAGCGTACACTGTATGCACATTACTTACCAATAAGGCGATATTAAAGTCAGTATTTCGCGCAATGAGAGTTACAATGCTATAAGGTTAATTTTTATCCAGAACACGGGAGTAGTGAGTAAAGTCAATTTGAAATAGAGGTCAATATGTTTACCATTTTTTGTTTCTGTTTTTATAAAAAATACATAAAAAAATCTACATTCTTTATATATCGTTATATTTTATATGAAGGTATTTAGTTTGACATATTAAGATAATGCGTGCATATACTTCGGCATTATACTGTTTCAGATAAAAATATATCAATAAAAGAAATTATCAGAAGCTAAAACCTTGATTACGTTGCTGCAACAAGCCCTAAATGCCAACACAAATTGTTTTTATTGATACTTTTTGTTTCTTCCAGCAAGTCCGAATGAATAAAACCAAACATAGCTTTGCACAGTGTGAGTAATGCAACCTAATGCTGAAAATGTATATAAAATACATAAAATTAAAGCTATCCGTCTAAGTATGAATAATCAGATAAAATAATAAACTAGATTGTTGGCGATACTACTTTCCCAACATCTGTGGGTACACATGCTGAAATCGTATATAAAATACATAAAATTAAAGCTATCCGTCTGAGTATCAAGAATCAAATACAATTATAAACTAGATTGTTGGCAATTCTACTTTCCCAACATCTGTGTGTACACATGTGATTATAAGAGAAAGTATTCGTTTAAGATAAGGATTTGTTGTTATGCAAAGTTATTTCAGTATACATATGACTAAACATAAACATTGATAAACTATTTCATGTGTTTAAATGGTGATGTACTATTTAAAGTATGTACTTTTTTGTTGCCAACATCATTGCTTTAGAAATATTTGTTATATAAATTTAACTTAAATTATCCGACGATTAACATTTAAGCTTTCAGGTACTTCGACTTAATGCTGTTTTAGAACATACCCATAGTACAGCCTCCTTTTCGTTGGACAAGTACTTGTATGCTACGCTGAAAACCGGCATGGTACGTACATATACATTCACAAAACGGTAATGTAATATAATAGTATGAAAGATATCACAACTGTTGAATTTTGCTAACGTTCATGATCAGAAATTACATGTGCGGTAAAACATAACATTGCTATCATAAATTACAGCTGGAGAACCTAGAGTTTTACTCTTATATAATGAACGCATATTTAAACAACGTTAAAGGCATGCTGAGCATAAAGCATGGTCCTGAATGGATAACAGAGTAAACGCTAGCAAACACAAGTTATGCAACCACTGAAATATCTTTTAAAAAGCGCTTTGTTCAAAATTCCCCCTAATGCTGGAAATACACACACTTAGAAAGAATCAGTTTGTACATGCAAGCGAACTAATTAAACAATAATGGTAAAATGTATATATTCTTACATGCGTTGTTATGTCAATACCATATATGTTTATTCAGGCATACATGTATTAACATTACATAAGAATACGGCGATGTCAGGATCAGATTATCGTACAAACGAGAGTTACACTGTTATGAGGTTAATATTTATCGAGAACACATAAGAAGTGTTTCAAGTCAATTTACAATATCTGTGAATATGTTGATGATTTTCTCTTTTTATACAACATACATCATAACATTTACATTATTATATGTCGTTGATTGTTATATCAAGATATTTTAGTTTGACACCATTACGAGAATGCGTTCATATTCTTTGACATAATGCTGTTTTAGTAGAAAACCAATTAAATGCATCATAGAAATAAGCAGTAGCTAAAACGTAGATCAAATTGCTGCGACAAGCGCTTAATATAATAAAATGCAAACACAAAACTTTGTATTGATACTTTTTTTCTTCCTGCAAGTTTGACTGAATTTAACCAAACATAACATTGCACACTGTGGAAAATGTAACCTAAACCTGGAAATATATATAAAAATACATAATAATAAAGCTATCTCTCCAAGAATGAATAATCAGATCAAATTATGACATAGATTGTTGACAACGCTATTTTCCCAACATCGGTGTTTCACATGTGATTATAAGAGAAAGCATTTGTTTAAGAAAAGGATTTATTTTTATGAAATGTTATTTTAATATTAATATATGGAAACATAAAAAATAATAAAACTAGTTCAACTAAGCCATTGGATTTTAAATTTTGCATCTGTTTTAATGGTAATGTGATATTGAAGGTGTGATTATATGATTTGCCAAATTTTTAATTTATATAGACTTATTTATTTATATAAATTAAACTTAAATTATCCGACGACAAATATTAAAGCTTTCAGGTACTTCGACTTAATGCTGATTTAAAGGCATACTCATAGTACAGGCTCAGTCTCGTTCGACAAATACTGTTATGCTATGCTGAAATCTATCATGGTACATTATTTAACGTTCACGAAAATGGTAATACAACTGTACATATATTAAACAAAATTCACAACTTTTAGAATTTTGCTTACGTACATGATTCGAAATTACATGTACTTTAAATAATAACATGACAATCATAATAAACGCTGGAGAAACTAGAGATTGGTAGTTTAAATTTGTTATATCGCATACTGGACCTTAAATTTGGTCCAGACTGTATTATAGGGTATACAAGTGTAAACAAATATTATGCCTCCCTAGAAATATTTTCAGAACACCAATCCCTACTTCATTGTAACTAGTCCGTGTGAGGGAAGTGATAAATTGCCTGACCAGAAAGCTGAAATGCAAAACATTACAATTACACGACAAAACTGCAGCAAACTGCAGCAAGCGCTTTGTTTATTTTTTCCCAAATGTTTTAAATGCATAAACATAGAAAGAAGCAGTGTCTCCATACAAGCGAAATTATTAAACTAGTAAGGCAGTATATATATTCCAACATGCGTTTGTATAACCTTGCCGGTTATTCAATGCTTATTGCATAAGAATAAGGCGATTTCAGAACCAATATTTTGAAAAAAATAGAAAATACAAATAAAAAAACCATATCCAGCTATTATAAGTTGACTCCATAAAGAGAGTGCGTTCATATTCTTTGACATAATACTGTTTCAGTAGAAAACCAAATAAATGCGTAAAAAATTAGCAGAAGCTAAAATGGTGATCTGATTGCTGCTACAAGCCCTTAATGTACCAAAATGACAACACAAAAGTTTGTTTTCATATGTTGTTTTTCTTCAAGTCATTATAAATTTATAAAATCAAACATAACATTGCACACTGTATAAAATGCAACCTAATGCTAAGAAAGTATATAATAGTACATAATAATAAAACTATCTGTCTAAGAATGAATAATCAGATGTGATTATAAAGAAAAACTTTGTTTAAAAAAAATTAATTTTATGCCAAGTTATTTCTGTATTAATATGACGAAACATAAAAAATAATAAACTATTTCATCTTAGCAGTTGAATTTATGATTTAACATCAAGTTTAATGGTGATGTTCTATTTCAGGTTGAATGTTTTAATTTCTAAATGCATTGTTATAGACTAAGTTATTTATATTAATTGAACTTAAATCATCCGACGACAAAAATAAAAACTTTCACGTACTTCGACTTTATGCTGTGTTAAGGGCATCCCCATAGTACAGACTCCTTTTCCTTTGACAAATACTTGTATGTTATGTTGAAATCCATCATGATGCATAATTATACATTCACGATAACTGAAATAAAATCAGTAAAAGATGTCACAACTATTGGAATTGTGTTAACGTTTATGATCACATGTACTTTAAAATATGCATGTCTATTCTTAATAAATGCTGGAGCAACTAGAATTTTACTATTATATACTGAATGCATATTAAGAAAACGGTATATGCATGCTGATCATAAAGCATGGTCCTGAACGGATTACAGGGTATAAACGAGTAGAAAAATTATGCACCCACAGAATATGTTCTAAAAAGCGCTTTGTTTAAAATTCCCCCTAATGCTGGAAATACTCACACATAGAAAGTATCCGCGTGTTCATGCAAGCGAAATAATAAACTTTTATAATAAAATGTATATATTCCTACATGCATTTTTATTTGACTACCATATAAGTGTTCAGGCGTACATTGTATGTATATTACATAAGAACAGGGCGATAGATTTCGTACAAATGAGAGCAACAATGCTAAGAGGTTACTATTTATCGAGAAATTAGTAGTGAATCAAGTCAATTTACACTATGCGTGAATATGTTTTATGTTTGTTCTATTTGTATATAAAAAATCATCATAACATCTACATGTATTATACGTCGTTACTTTTTATATGACGATATTTAATCTGACACCATAACGAGAATGCGTTCATATACTTCGACATAATACTGTTTGCGTAGAAAACAAAATACATTCTTACGGGAAATAATCAGAAGCTAAAACGTTTTTCATATTGCTGCAAAAATTCCTAATATTATGAAATGAAAACACAAAACTTTGTATTCATTCGTTGCTTTTTTTTCTCCCAGCAATTGCACACTGTGGAAAATGCAACCTAATGCTGGAAATGTATATAAAAATACATAATAATAAAATATCTTTCTATGAATGAATAAGCAGATCTAATAACGAACAAGATTGTTGACAATGCTTTTTCGGACATACGTGTTTACACATGTGATTATAAGAGAAAACATTTGTTTTTTCAGTATTAATATGACTCAACATAAAATTTAATAAACTACTTCAACGAAGCAGTTGGGATTAAATTTAACATCAGTTTAAATGGTGAAGTTCCTTTTTAAGGTGTGAACATTTTTGTTGCCAAGATCAATTTTATAGACTATTTACTTTATATAAATTGAATGTCAATTATCCGTCGACAAAAATGAAAGCTGTCAGGTACCTCGACTCAATACTGTGTTAAGGGTATACCTGACGTACAGGCTTCTTTACGCTGGACAAATACTTGTATTATTTGCTAAATCCACCAAGATACATAATTTAGAAAAAAACGGTAACAAAACACAAAACTTCAGGGTACAAAGTATGCCAAAACAAAATTGGGTACGAAAAAACATTTGGGTACGAAAAATACAGGGTATACACATGTAAACAAATATGCTTCCCTAGAAAGATTTTCAAAACAACAACCCGTCCTCAGGGGGGGATCCGGAATTTCTGGTTGGGGGTGGGAAGGGCGGGATATTCAAAGTTGTGCTGGTGGTCAAGGGGGGCCGCTAGAAACTCTGGTGGGTGCAGGGCATAGCCCTGATAGGGGTCCAGGGGGCGAAGCCCCCCGTAAGCACCACGATTTTAGATTTAAAGGCTTTGACAACCACTTCTCGAGCATGTCACGCCTTATATACTTTCATCAAAGTACCTTCTTTTAATGCCAAAACAGTGCATAGTTGGGAAAGATCACAATTAATATTACTACGCAATGCTAGATTTAGTTACTTTAATGTGTTTTGTTTTGATTTTATTTTAGGAATAAATTAAATTAAAAATTATTGTAGGATAAATAGAATACTATGTAAGTGTGATTGTGTACTTAAATTTATCCCACTCGTCTCAGAAAGGCTTACAAGGCTCGGCAAGCCTCGCCATGTAAACTTTTCTTCACTTGTGGGATAAATTTAAGTTCACAATCACACTAACATAGTATTCTCTATATAGGTAATAGACCAATTGCCTGAACAGAAAGCTGCGATGTAAACATTACAAAATACAAGACAAAATTGGAGCAAAACTTTTATCAGCGCTTTATTTAAAATTCCCTCCCAATACTGAACATGCATAAAAATAGATAAAAGAAATGCATCCATTGAAGCGAAATTATTGAATAGTAAAAAAATAAGTATTGTTTAAAGTCCATTTGAAATATGCGTAAACGTGTGCATGTGTCTTGTCTGTTACTAAACATAACATCATAAATCAAAATGTACATTAATAAAATATATCGATAATGTAACAACAATTGATTTTTGACAATATAGGCGTATGCGTTCATATACTTCGACCAAATACTGGTTTAGGGGAAACCAAATTAAATACATCAATTCAATGAGCAGACTCTCAAACTTTGATCACGTTGCTAAAACACGTGCTTACTCTAAAATATTATCGGTAAACAATTTGTGTAAGGATAATGTTTTCCTCAAGCAAGTCCGTATGAATAAAACCAAATCTAACATTGTACACTAGGTAAAACTGCAACTTAATTCTGAAAACACTGCAAAATATATACAAAGAGTTATCCGTCTGAGTATGACTTATCAGATCTAATTATTAACTAGATTCCTGGCGATGCTGTCTTCCCGAGATCCATGATTACAAATAGGATTGTAATAGAAAGCATTTATTAAAAAAATAATGCTTGCAAATTAATTTTAGTTTGCATTAGACGAAACATTAAAATAAACAAACAGCTTTGTAATCGGATTTTAATTTGACATATCTTCAAATGTTGAAATGCTATATGATTTGTAGTCGGTGTTGTTGCCACAAATAGTGGTTATATATATATGTTTATGTATAAATCAACCCTGCATTATTGAGATATTAAACAATGAAAGCGTTTAGAGTATTCTGCTTAATGCTGATTAAAGGGTATATCCAAAGTACAGGCTCCGTTTTGCACAAATACGTGTATGCTGTGCTGAAATCCATCATGGTACATACTTATACATTCACGAAAACAGTTAAAAGATAAATACAGGATATAAAAACATTTTGAATTTTGTTAACATAATCAGAAATTACATGTACTTTAAAACATTATATTTCTTTCCTAAATAAACGCTGGAGCAACTAGAGTTTACACCTTTTGTAATTAACGCATATTGCGAAATTGATATAGGCATGCTGAACATAAAAATAACAGCAGTTGGATTTTTAATTTTGCATCTTTTTATATGCAGATGTGCTATGTAAGGTGTGAACGTTTTTGTTGCCAAACTCATTGTTTTAGATTTATTTCTTTTTATAAAAAACACATAAATTATCCGACGACAAACATACAAGTTTTCAGGTACTTCGACTTAATGCTTATTAAAGGGCTAACCCATAGTAAGGCCTCCTTTACGTTGGACTGTACTTGTATGCTATGCTTATACCCAGCATGGCACGTCAATATACATTCACAAAAACGGTAATAAAATATATAAAATATATCAAAACTGTTGATTTTGTTGTTAACGTCCATGATCAGAAATAACATGTACTTTAACATATAACATTTGTATCCTTTATAAAGGCTGGAGAAACTAGAGTTGTACTCTTATATAAAGATCACATATTTAAAAAAAAAAGTTAAATGCATGCTGAACAAAAATCATGGTCCTGAAGGGATTACAGGGTATACACGACCAAACAAAAGTTATAAAACCCCATGAACAGGTTTGAACGACGACAATAATAAAAGCTTTCATGTACTTCGACTTTATGCTGATTTAAGGCCATACCCATAGTTCAGGCTCCTTTTCGTTGGAGAAATACTTGTATGCTATGCTGAACACCATCATGGTACATAATTAAACACGCACGAAAACGGTAATAAATATTATTAAAGATATCACAACTTTTGGAATTTATGTTAACGTACATTATCAGAAAGTACATGTACATTAAATCATAGCATGTCTATCCGAAATAAACGCTGGAGCATCTAGAGATTCACTCTTATATAACGAAAGCATATTGAGAAAACGCTATAGGCATGCTGAACAAAAACATGGTCCTGAATGGATTACAGGGTATACACGTGTAAACATTAAGTATGCAGCCCCAGAATAAGTTTTATTAGTTATTGATGGGAATGCTGTAATGCTGGAGCAGCGGAAGTTTTACATTAGTATACTTCACAAAACACTTTGTTTAAAATTACTACTAATGCTGGATATACACAGACATAGACAAAGTCAGTGCGTACATTACATGCAAGCATAATCATTAAACTATTATGGTAAAATGTATATACTCCTACAGGTGTTTTATTTGCCTACCATGTACATGTATGCATATTCAGGCTTACCCGTTATGCATATTACATAATAGTAGGGCGATATCAGAATAAGTATTCCGTTCAATTGAGAGTCACAATGATATAAGGAAATTATTTATCGAGATCATGTAAGAAGTGAATGAAGACAATTTAAAATATGCGTGAATATGTTAACGTTTGTTTTCTGTTGTGTTTTTTTTTCCAATAAAATCATACATTCTACATTTATAAATATCGTTCAATGTCATATCCAGCTATAATTTGACATCATAAAGAGAATGCGTAAATATTCTTCGACATAATACTGTTTAAGTAGAAAACCTAATAAATGCGTTATAGAAATTAGCAGAAGCTAACATTGTGATAACATTGTTTCTACAAGCCCTTAATGTAATAAAATGACAACACAACACTTTGTTTTTATATGTTGTTTTTCTTCCAGTCAGTATGAATTTATAAAACCAAACATAGAATTTCACACTGTGATAAAAATGTGGGAAAGTATATAAAAGTACTTATTAATAAAACTATCTGTCTAAGAATGAATAATCAGATGTAATTATGAACTAGATTGTTTACAATGCTATTTTCCTGACATCTGTATTTACACCTGTGATAATAGAGATAAAAAATGTTTAAAAAATAAATAAATTTTGTATGCATAGTTATTTCAGTAATAATATGACGAAACATAAAAAATAATAAACTATTTCATCTAAGCAATTGGATTTTTAATCTAACATCTAGTTTAATGATGATGTTCTATTTCAGGTTGAATGTTTTTGTTTCTAAATGCATTGCTATAGACTTATTTATTTATATAAATTGAACTTAAATCATCCGACGACAAAAATTAAAGCTTTCACGTACTTTGACTTAATGTTGTGTAAATGGCATACCCATAGTACAGACGCTTTTTCGTTGGACAAATGATTGTATGCTTTGCTGTAATCCATCATGGTTCTTAATTTTAAATTCACGAACACTGAAATTAAATATATTAAAGGGATATTTTCACGGTTTGGTAAATTGACAAAATTGAAAAAAGTTGTTTCAGATTCGCAAATGTTCGGTTCAGTTATGATATTTGTGAGGAAACAGTATTACTGAACATTAGCCACGGTCCAATATAGCCATTATATGCGTCTTTTGACGATTTAAAAGCCTAAAAATTATAAAGCGTTGCAACGCGAAACGATTGAATAATTTGGAGAGGTCTCTTGTTGTCGTTTAAATTTGTAAAACTACGAAGATTGCTTATATAAGGTATAAAATACGCATATTATGTATTTTTGGCAGGATAGCTCAGTTGGCTAATGCATTTTTACTTAAGGATTCCGGGGGTCACTGGTTCGAGCCCTGCTGTGGGCTACTTTTGTTTCCTTTTTAAAAATGTATTTTTGATTTTTTACTGAAGCTTTTAAAATTTAATGTTTACATTTATCAATATAAAGCATTCAATGACAAACTTCAAAACATGCCAAAATCTGTGAAAAGGCCCCTTTTAATATATAAAACTTATGGAATTGTGTTAACGTTCATGATCAAATAGATTACTAGCACTTTAAAACATGACATTTCTATCATAAATAAATGATGGGGCAACTAGAGTTTTACTCTTATATAATGAATGCATATTTAGAAAACGGTATATGCATGCTGATCATAAAACATGGTCCTGAATGGATTACATGGTATAAACGAGTAGACATATTATGCAACCGCAGAATATGTTGAAAAAGCGCTTTGCTTAAAATTCCCCCTAATGCTGGAAATACTCACACATACAAAGAATCCGTTTGTTCATGCCCGCGAAATAATAAGCTATTATAGTAAAATATATATATTCCTACATGTATTTTTATTTGACTACCCTTTACGTGTTAAGGCGTACATTGTATGCATATTACATGATAATAGGGCGATATATTTCGTACAAATGAGAGTAAAAATGCTAAGAGGTTACTATTTATCGAGAAATAAGTAGTGAATCAAGTCAATTGACAATATGCGTGAATATGTTTACGTTGTTCTGTATTTTATTTTAAAAAAAAACATCATACAATTTAAATTTATTATATGTCGTTACATTTTATATGAAGATATTTAATCTGACATCATAAAGAGAATGTGTTCATATACTTCGACATAATACTGTTTGCGTAGAAAGCAACATACATTCTTACATAAAATAATCGGAAGCTAAAATATTGCTGCAAAAAGCCCTTAATATAAATAAATGAAAGCACAAAACTTTGTAATCCTTTTTTTTTCTTCCAGCAATGGCACGCTGTGGAAAATGCAACCTATTGCTGAAAATGTATATACAAATACATAATAAAATATCTTTCTAAGAATGAATAAGCAGATCTGATAACGTACTTAAAACGACAACATTTCTATCCTAAATAAACGCTGGAGCAAGAGTTTTTCTCTCTCTTATATAAAAAACGCATATTTAGAAAACGATATAGGCATACTGAACATAAAACATGAATGGATTACAGGGTATACACGTGTAAACGTAAATTATGAAGCCCAGAATATGTTGTAAAAAGCGCTTAGTTTAAAAATCAACATGATGATGGAAATACACACACATAGGAAGAATCCGTTTGTCAATGCAAGCGAAATAATAAATTATAATGGGGAAATGTATATATTCCTACAACGGTTCTATTTGACTGCAATATATGTGTATTCCGGAGTACATTATATGCATATTACATAAGAATAAGGCGATATCAGAATCAGTATTTCGTACAAATGAGAGTAACAATGCCACAAGGTTAATATTTATAAAAAACACCTCAGCAGAGAATCAAGTCAATTTACAACATGTGTGAATATGCCACGTTTTCTTCTGTTTGTTTTTTATATAAAAAAAATCATCATTTCATCTACATGTATTATATATCGCTAAATCTTATATGAAGATATTTATTCTGACATCATCAAGAGAGTACGTACAGATATTTCGACATAATACTGTTTTAGTAGAATACAAAATAAATGCATAAAAGAAATTATCAGAAGCTGAAACTTTGATCACGCTCCTGCAACAAGCCTTTATTATACAAAAAGACATAACACAACTTTTTATTTATACTTTCTTTTCTTCCAGCAAGTCCAAATGAATAAACCAAACATGAAAATATATATAAAATACATTAATAAATATACTGCTAAGTATAAAGAAACAGATACAATTATGCACTATATTGTTTGCAACGCTACTTTTCCAACATATGTATTTAAAAATGTGATTATAATAGAAAGCATTTGTTTAAGAATAGGATTTATTTTTATGCTTAGTTATTACAGTATGTATATGACAAAACATACATATTAATAAAATATTTCATCTAAGCAGTTGGATTTGTATTTTGAATTATTTTTAAGGTACTTCGACAAAACGCTGATTTTAGGGCTAACCAATAGTACAGCCTCCATTTCGTTGGACAATTACGTGTATGCTATGCTGACAATATCATGGTACATAAGTATACATTAACGAAAACGGTAATAAAATAAATATAACATATCACATCTCTAGGAATTGTGTTAACGTACATGATCAGAAATTACATGTACTAATTTCTATCATAAATAAACGCTGGAGCACCAGAGTTTTACTCTGATATAATGAACGCATATTTAGAAAACGATATAGCCATGCTGAACATAAAACATGGTCCTGAATGGATTGCATGGTAAACACGTATAAACTGGAAATACACACGCATGGAAATAATCAGTTTGTCCATGCAAGCAAAATAATTTAAAATATTATGCTAAAATGAAAATATTTTCCTACATACGTTTTTTGTTTGCTTAGCATGTATGCATATCCAAGCGTACACTGTATGCACATTACTTACCAATAAGGCGATATCAAAATTAGTATTTCGCGCAATGAGAGTTCCAATGCTCAGCTATAAGGTCAATATTTATCCAGAACACAGAAGTGGTGAGTCATGTCTATTTTAAATATAGGTCAATATGTTAACCATTTTTTGTTTGTGTTTTTATAAAAAAATACATAATAAAATCTACATTCTTTATATATCGTTATATTTTATTTGAAGATATTTAGTTTGACATATTACGATAATGCGTGTATATACTTCGACATTATACTGTTTCAGATAAAAATATATCAATAAAAGAAATTATCAGAAGCTATACCCTTGATCACGTTGCTGCAACAAGCCCTAAATGCCAACACAATTTTTTATTGATACTTTTTTTTTCTTCCAGCAAGTCCGAATGAATAAAACCAAACATAGCTTTGCACGGTGTGAGTAATGCAACCTAATGCTGAAAATTTATATAAAATACATAAAATTAAAGCGATCCGTCTAAGTATAAAGAATCAGATAATATTATAAACTAGATTGTTGGCCATTCTACTTTCCCAACATCTGTGTGTACACATGTTATGATATGAGAAAATATTTGTTAAAGATAAGAATGTATTGTTATGCAAAGTAATTTCAGTATTCATATGCCTCAACATAAACATTGATTAACTATTTCATGTGTTTAAATGGTGATGTACTATTTAAAGAATGTACTTTTTGTTGCCTAAATCATTGCTAAAGACATATACATTCACAAAACGGTAATGAAATATAATAGTATGAAAGATATCACAACTGTTGAATTGTGCTAACGTCCATGATCAGAAATTACATGTGCGGTAAAACATAACATTGCTATCATAAATTACAGCTGGAGAACCTAGAGTTTTACTCTTATATAATGAAAGCATATTTAAACAACGTTAAAGGCATGCTGAACATAAAGCATGGCCCTGAATGGATAACAGAGTATACGCTAGCAAACAATAAACAATAATGGTAAAATGTATATATTCTTACATGCGTTGTTATGTCAGTACCATATATGTTTATTCAGGCATACACTGTATGCAAATTACATAAGAATACGGCGATGTCAGGATCAGATTCTCGTACAAACGAGAGTTACACTGTTATGAGGTTAATATTTTTCGAAAGACGCGTTTCAAGTCAATTTACAATATGCGTGAATATGTTGATGATTTTCTGTTTTTATACAACATACATCATAACATCTACATTATTATATATCGTTAATTGTTATATCGAGATATATTAGTTTTTACACCAATACGAGAATGCGTTCATATTCTTTGACATAATGCTGTTTTAGAAGAAAACCAATTAAATGCATCATAGAAATAAGCAGCAGCTGAAACGTAGATCAAATTGCTGCGACAAGCGCTTAATATAATAAAATTCCAACACAAAACTTTGTATCGATAGTTTGTTCTTCCTGCAAGTTTGACTGAATTTAACCAAACATAGCATTGCACAATGTGGAAAAGGTAACCTAATTCTGGAAATATATATAAAAATACATAAAAATAAAGCTATCTCTCCAAGAATGAATAATCAGATGAAATTATGACATAAATTGTTTACAATGCTATTTTCCCAACATCGGTGTTTCACATGTGATTATAAGAGAAAGCATTTGTTTAAGAAAAGGATTTATTTTTATGCAAAGTTATTTCAATATAAATATATGGAAACATTAAACATTATGAACTGGTTCAACTAAGCCATTGAATTTTAAATTTTGCATCTGTTTAAATGGTATAGTGATATTGAAGGTGTGATCATATGATTTGCCGAATTATTTTTTATAGACTAATTTATTTATATTAATTAAACTTAAATTATCCGACGACAAATATTCAGGTATTCAATATTTCAGGTACTTCGACTTAATGCTGATTTAAGGGCATACCCATAGTACATGCTCCGTTTCGTTCGACAAATACTGTTATGCTATGATGAAATCTAGCATGGTACATTATTTAACGTTCACGAAAATGGTTATACATATATTAAACAAAATTCACAACTTTTAGAATTTTGCTAACGTACATGATACGAAATTACATGTACTTTAAAACATAACATGACAATCATAAATAAACGCTGGAGCAACTAGAGATTGGTAGTTTAAATGTGTCATATCGCATACTGGACCTTACATTTGGTCCAGACTGTATTATAGGGTATAAACGTGTAAACAAATATTATGCCTCCCTAGAAATATTTTCAGAACACCAATCCGTACTTCATTGTAACTAGTCCGTGTGAGGGAAGTGATACATTGCCTGACCAGAAAGCTGAAATGCAAAACATGACAATTACACGACAAAACTGCAGTAAACTGCAGCAAGCGCTTTGTTTAATTTTTTTTCCAAATGTTTTAAATGCATAAACATAGAAAGAAGCAGTGCGTCCATACAAGCGAAATTATTAAACTTGTAAGGCAGTATATATTTTTCAACATGCGTTTGTATAACCTTGCCGGTTATTCAATTCTTATTGCATAAGAATAAGGCGATATCAGAACCAATATTTTGTACAAATAGAAAATACAAATAAGAAATGTTTGGTTGTAAAGTTATTTAAACATGCATACGACAAAACAAAATAAAACTATTTCGACTTTACAATTGGATTTTAAATTTACATCTGTTTAAATTGTTTAGTGCTATTTTACTTCTGTTCGGTCCTTTTCCCACAATCGTTCTTATATTATTTTATTTCTTGATGCAAATTGACCTTGCCTTATTCGGACGACAAAAATGAAAGCTTTCAGATTCTACGATTTAATTATGCTTTAAGGCCATACTCACAGCACAGGCTTCTTTTTGTTGGACAAATACTTTTACATTAACGGTAACAAATCATAAACATTTAGAAAATTATTGACACACATGTTCAGAAATTATTTAAAAACATTTAATGTATATCCTTATTTACAAGAATAAATATCATGAATGTAAATGTTTAAATGACTTTATTGATATTAACGAAAGAAATCTTAATATGTGTTGTATCAGTATGACGCTTTATTAGCATTAAAACGGTGCCTATACCACGTGACTTTTTCGGATCTGTGTTGGGAGAATAAAGCGCGACCCAGTTGACATTTTTAAGGATCTCTTTTTAAATATTTCACCATTATTTTAATGGGATAAAGTGGAGAGCCCGCTATTTTGTGAGTGTTTTCTATAGGTTTTATGATCTTTTTAAACAAATAAGTATTTTTTCAGTAAAGTGCAACCGCGCGTTTGAACGGCTAGACAAATGTCGGATCAGTGTGGGGACTTCATATTGCGGTTGCACTTTACTGAAAAATACTTATTTGTTTTAAAAGATCATGATACCTTTAGAAAACTCTCACGAATGAGCTGGCTCTCCACTGTAATAGACCAATTTCCTGAACAGAAAGCTGCGATGTAAAATTACAAAATACAAGACAAAATTGGAGCAAAACTTTTATCAGCGCTTTATTTAAAATTCCCTCCCAATACTGAACATGAATACAAATAGATAAAAGAAATGCATCCATTGAAGCGATATTATTAAAGTAGTAAAAAAATAAGTATTGTTTTAAGTCCATTTGAAATATGCGTAAACGTGTGCATGTGTGTCGTCTCTCACTAAACATAACATCATAAATCAAAATGAACATTTATCATACATCGATAATGTAACATCAATTGATTTTTGACAAAATACTGGTTTAGGGGAAACCAAATTAAATACATCAATTCAATTAGCAGACTCTAACACTTCGATCACGTTGCTGAAACACGTGCTTACTCTAAAATATTGTCGGTAAAAAAATTGTGTAAGGATATTGTTTTCCTCAAGCAAGTCCGTATGAACAAACCAAACCTAACATTGTACACTAGGTAAAACTGCAACTTAATTCTGAAAACTCTGCAAAATATATACAAAAAGTTATCCGTCTGAATATGACTTATCAGATCTAATTATTAACTAGATTCTTGGCGATGCTGTCTTCCCGACATCTGTGATTACAAATATGATTGTAAAAGAAAGCATTTGTTGAAAAAATAATGCTTGCAAATTAATTTTAGTTTGCATTAGACGAAACATTAAAATAAACAAACAGCTTTGTAATCGGATTTTAATTTGACATATCTTCAAATGTTGAAATGCTTTATGTTTTGTATTCGGTGTTGTTGCCACAAATAGTTGTTATATATATGTTAATGTATAAATCAAACCTGAATAATTGAGATGTTTAACAATGAAAGCTTTTATATTATTCTGCTTAATGCTGATTTAAGGGCATATCCATAGTACAGGCTCCTTTTTGCACAAATACGTGTATGCTGTGCTGACATCCATCATGGTACATAATTATACATTCATGAAAACAGTTAAAAGATAAATAAAGGATATAACAACATTTTGGATTTTGTTAACATACATAATCAGAAAGTACGTGTACTTTAAAACATTGTATTTATCTCGTAAATAAACGCTGGAGCAATTAGAGTTTTACCCTTTTTTAATTAACGCATATTGCGAAAACGATATAGGCATGCTGAACATAAAAATAACAGCAGTTGGATTTTTAATTTTGCATCTTTTTATATGGAAATGTGCTATGTAAGGTGTAAACGTTTTTGTAGCCAAAATCATTGTTTTAGATTATTTTTTTTTAATAAAATGAACATAAATTATCCGACGACAAACATACAAGTTTTCAGGTACTTCGACTTAATGCTGATTAAAGGGCTAACCCATAGTAAGGCCTCCTTTACGTTTGACTGTACTTGTATGTTGTGCTTAAACCCAGCATGGTACGTAAATATACATTCACAAAAACGGTAATAAAATTTATAAAAGTTATCAAATCTGTTGATTTTTGTTATCGTACATGATCAGAAATAACATGTACTTTAAAATATAACATTTGTATCCTTTATACAGGCTGGAGAAACTAGAGTTTTAGTCTTATATAATGATGGCATATTTAAAAAACGTTAAATGCATGCTGAACATAAAACATGGTCCTGAAGGGATTACAGGGTATACACGACCAAACAAAAGTTATAAAACCCCACGAAGATGTTTTGAAAGACGACAAAAATAAAAGCGTTCATGTACTTCAATTTAATGCTGATTAAAGGCCATACCCATAGTACAGGCTCCTTTTCGTTGGAGAAACTATGCTATGCTGAACACCATCATGGTACATATTTAAACATGCACGAAAACGGTAATAAATATTATTAAAGATATCACAACTTTTGAATTTATGTTAACGTATATTATCAAAAATTACATGTACATTAAATCATAACATGTCTATCCTAAATAAACGCTGAAGCAACTAGACTAACTCTTATATAATGAAAGCATGTTGAGAAAACGCTATAGGCATGCTGAACAAAAACATGGTCCTGAATGGATTACAGGATGAACATGTGTAAACATAAAGTATGCAACCCCAGAATATGTTTTAAAAGTTATTGATGGGAATGCTGTGCTGCTGGAGCAGCGGAAGTTTTACATTAGTATACTTCACAAAACACTTTGTTTAAAAATCCCACTAATGCTGGATATACACAGACGTAGACAGAGTGAGTGTGTAAATTACATGCAATCTTTATAATTAAACTATTTCGGTAAAATGTATATATTCCTTCAAGTTTATTTACTTGCCGTCCATGTACATGTATGTATATTCAGGCGTAACTATTATGCATATCACATAAGAGTAGATCGATTACAGAATCAGTATTTTGTTTAAATGAGAAGAGTTACAATGCTATGATGAAATTATTTATGAGAACATGTAAGTAGTGAATGAAGACAATTTACAATATGCGTGAATATGATGTTAGTTTTCTGTTGGGTGTTTGATAAAATCATAAAATCTACATTAATATATATCGTTAATTGTCATGTCCAGCTATTATAATTTGACTCCATAAAGAGAATGCGTTCATATTCTTCGACAAAATACTGTTTCAGAAGAAAACCAAATAAATGCGTCAGAAATTAGCGGAAGCTAAAATTGTGATCACATTGCTGCTACAAGCCCTTAATATACTAAAATGACAACACAAATGTTTGTTTTCATATGTTGTTTTTCTTCAAGTCAGTATGAATTTATAAAACCAAACATAACATTGCACACTGTATAAAATGCAACTTAATGCTGGGAAAGTATATAAAAGTACATAATAATAAAACTTGATGTCTGAGAATGAATAATCAGATGTGATTATAAAAAAAACTTTGTTTAAGAAACAGATTAATTTTATGCAAATTTATTTCAGTATTTATATGACGAAACATAAAAAATAATAAACTATTTCATCTTAGCAGTTGGATTTGTTATTTAACATCTAGTTAAATGGTGATGTTCTATTTCAGGTTGAATGTTTTTATTTCTAAATGCATTGTTATAGACTAATTTATTTATATAAATTGAACTTAAATCATCCGACGACAAAAACAAAAGCTTTCACGTACTTCGATTTAATGCTGTGTTAAGGGCATCCCCATAGTACAGACTCTTTTTCGTTGGACAAACGATGTTGTATGCTATGTTGAAATCCATCATGATGCATAATTATACATTCACGAAAACTGAAATAAAATATGTAAAAGATGTAACAACTATTGGAATTGTGTTTACGTTTATGATCACATAGATTACATGTACTTTAAAATATGATTTTTCTATCCTAAATAAATGCTGGAGCAACTAGAGTTTTACTATAGGGATAATACACGTTTTCGAGGGCATGATCGTCTGCGGGCGCTCGAAAAAGCGCACTCGGGCAGATACGGATTTTGAGAGCGCCCGCAGGCACGAGGGCAGGAACGGATTTTGAGAGCGCCGGCAGATGATCATGTCCGAGAAAATGGGTATTTTCGCTATTATTGCATTAACAAATCACACATACCAAAATAATTTTAAATAACATTGAAAACAATATTTTGTTCATACGACATCGACAAAATAATTCGATTATTTAAATACAGTTCAAGGTTGTGTTTTAGATATGCCTCACTCGGTCATCATCCGAAATGACGAGGCTTTACCTTCGGTGGGCAGTTTTCGATTAAAAATGTGTTTAAACAGTGGATTAATGCAAAGTTGAAATGCAGCAGCGTAAAGTAAGAAATGAGGAATTATTTTGGAATTTACAGCAGGAACGTTGAAGGTACATAAACACTTACATTTACAGCATAGTCTTTTGAAAGTGTTGAGTAAATAACCTTAACTTCAATGACGTTGCCAATACAATAAAGCTGTTGTCAAGAGAGTGCAGGTGATATAGTAACTTGAAAAGTGGATTGAAATAGTCATTATCCCTGCATGCATGTGGAAACTGATGCTTATTCAGTTCCCCATTTATGCTTGGAAAGTCGTCGAAGGCTGGAGAAGGGAAGTAACTGCGCGTAGACCAGATTATGGATATGTAAAACACATAACAGCGCTTGAACGGCACGTGAATCGCATTGTTAATACATGATTTCTCCCGTTCAAGCCCTCTTTTTGCCAAGTTTCTGCACCCCGCCAGAGGGCATTATAGATAGAGTTTATGCAATAATATTATATAATGAATGCATATTTAGAAAACGGTATATGCATTCTGATCATAAAACATGGTCATGAACAGATTACAGGGTATAAACGAACAGAAAAATTATGCAACCACAGAATATGTTCTAAAAAGCGCTTTGTTTAAAATTCCCCCTAATGCTGGAAATACTCACACATAGAAAGTATCCGTTTGTTCATGCAAGCAAAATAATAAACTATTATGATAAAATGTATATATTCCTACATGCATTTTTATTTGACTACCATATATGTGTTCAGGCGTACATTGTATGCATATTACATAAGAACAGGGCGATAGATTTCGTACAAATGAGAGCAACAATGCTAAGAGGTTACTATTTATTGAGAAATAAGTAGTGAATCAAGTCAATTTACACTTTGCGTGAATATGCTTTACGTTTGTTCTATTTTTATATAAAAAATCATCATAAAATCTACATTTATTATATGTCGTTACATTTTATATGACGATATTTAATCTGACACCATAACGAGAATGCGTTCATATACTTCGACATAATACTGTTTGCGTAGAAAACAAAATACATTCTTACGGGAAATAATCAGAAGCTAAAACGTGTTTCATATTGCTGCAAAAAGCCCGTAATATAATGAAATGAAAGCACAAAACTTTGTATTTATACGTTGCTTTTTTTCTTCCAGCAATTGCACACTGTGGAAAATGCAACCTAATGCTGGAAATGTATATAAAAATACATAATAATAAAATATCTTTCTAAGAATGAATAAGCAGATCTAAAAATGAACAAGATTGTTGACAATGCTTTTTTCGGACATACGTGTTTACACATGTGATTATAAGAGAAAACATGTGTTAACGAAACTGATTTATTTTTATGCAAAGTTATTTCAGTATTAAAATGACTCAACATAAACATTAATAAACTACTTCAACTAAGCAATTGGGATTAAATTTAACATCAGTTTAAATGGTGAAGTGCCTTTTTAAGGTGTGAACATTTTTGTTGCCAAGATCAATTTTATAGACTATTTACTTTATATAAATTGATTGTCAATTATCCGACGACAAACATGAAAGCTGTCAGGTACCTCGACTCAATACTGTGTTAAGGGTATACCTGACGTACAGGCTTCTTTACGCTGGACATTTACTTGTATTATTTGCTCAAATCCACCAAGATACATAATTTAGAAAACGGTAACAAAACACAAAACTTCAGGGTACAAACAAAGTATGCCAAAACAAAATTGGGTACGAAAAAACATTTGGGTACGAAAAATACAGGGTATATACATTAAAACAAATATGCTTCCCTAGAAAGATTTTCAAAACAACAACCCGTCCACAGGGGCGGATCCGGGATTTCTGGTTTGGGGTGGGGGGCGGGATATTCAAAGTTTTGCTGGTGGTCCAGGGGGGCCGCTAGAACCTCTGGTGGGTGCAGGGCATAGTCCTGATAGGGGTCCAGGGGGGCAAAGCCCCCCCCCCTCCCTAAGCTCCACGATTTTAGTGATTTTGAAGGCTTTGACAACCACTTCTCGACCATGTCACGCCTTATATACTTTCATCAAAGTACCTTCTTTTAATGCCAAAAAGTGCATAGTTTATCGTTTTGGGGGTCCAGGGGGGCAAAGCTCCCCGGAAGCGCCACGATTATAGTGATGTTGAATGCTTTGACATGTTTAAATAGGTGATTAAGATCTAGTTAAGTGTTAAACATCAAATGAATTGACTTTACTTTGGCGATTTTAGGGGATCCGCCTATGGTCCTACATTGCATAGCATCACAAAATATCAGAAAAACTGCGGTCAGTGCTGTGTTTAAAATTCCCTTCAAATGCCTACAAATGCATGGAAATAGAAAGATGCAAGCGAAATTATAAAACTTGTATGGCAAAATATATGTATATTGCAACATGCTTGTTTATAGCCGTATATGAATATTCAGGCGTACAATTTTTGACAATTGCATACCAATTATGCGATATCAGAACAAATATTTTGTACAAATGAGAATATTGTATGTATCGAACCCGTATTATGTATAATAGTTAATACACAATATGTGTGAGTGCACTGTTATGTTTGTTTGTCTGTTTTTTATTCTTCTTAAAGTATAATCATAAAGTATACATTTATTAAATATAGTTAAATCTTATATCGAGAGGTCTTATTTTTACGACAGTAAGAGAATGCGTTGTCATATACTTTGATACAATACTGGCGTAAGTGAAAACCAAATAAATGCATCAAATAAATTAGCAGACGCGTTTTTTTGTGTTTTTTTGTTCAAACGAAAAGAAAAATTGATACTTATTATTTCGTTCATTGCATCGTGCCTCAGAAAACTATAACTCTGTTGCTGTGGTTTCTTCTAACCATTGATTAATATAGCCGTTATTAAATCATTTATATGCTCTCTTTTATTGCCTTTCAATTTTTATTACAAAAGAATATTCACACTTATGTGTGTTTTATATCGCTGGGCTAAGTGTGAGGTTCGGGATCTCTCAAATAGTTTTAAATTCGCAATGCTATGTATTTAATGAACGTTCATAGCAGATGACCACACTTTTATTCAATGTCGTTTTTTACGTTGTTTCGTTTTGTTTTTGTTTTAACCATTAGCTGGCCATCATTATAGAGACGCTAATCAAAATCCACCAAAGAACTAATTCAGTTATCAAAATTAGAATTTATATAATATTTGTAATTACACTTACATTGATAAGAATATTAACCATAAAGGTAATTGGCTATTCGAAGCATCACGTGATAAGTAAATGTGAGGTAAATTTGGCGCAATAAATGCAAGCACTAAACTGTAAACAAATAATAAAGCAGAAGTAAAAGGCGTACACTGATTCATTCGTGCAAAGCAATGTCGTAACGGTTTAGCACAACACCGACCATAGGTGAGTCGAAATAAATGTAAGATCTTGAATGTTCCACAAACGTCTGAAGTAACCAACAAAAAGCACACAATACTTGGATAAATTTAATGCATCGCCGAGGTCGCGATCGAACAGAGCAATTGAATCTAAAAAAATAAACGTATATATCTGAGTGCACCCTAATTCCTAACATTTACTTAGTGTATGTGTTCTATTTTTAGATCAGAGAAAAATCAGCACGCGGATAATACATAAATATTATAAATATTAAATATATTATTAAATTGTAAGAAAATTATCATAAACGCATAATAAAATTATGCTGTTACGTTTACAGACGTGTATCGGCAGAATATATTTTTATTTATTATTTATTATTTAAATATTTATTTTTGCTAAATTTATCAACAGTCTTAGAGAAGTAGAGCGTAAATTAGTATGTTTTCGGTATTAAGTTCCCTTCTCCCAAGTGCATTGAAGAGATAAAGTGAAATTTCTATATGGGTTTTTTGGCATTAGGTAGAAATAGAATTAAGTCGAAAATGAAAATTTAGAAATTTAACATATAATTGTGCAAAATTTAAAATATTTTTTCATAGTTTTACAATGTTTTTCTCTTAAATTATTTAATTATGAGATTGTTATTAAATATAAACTAAGTTTAAAGAAGTTAAAAAACATCGCCAAAGTGCTGTGTTTTTGCGCACTTCGCCCTAAGGTGACGATAGTATTTATATATATATATATATATATATATATATATATATATATATATATATATATATATATATATAAATATATATATATATATATATATATATATATATAATGGAGCTATCACGCTCGCCCCGGCATCGGCGTGAGCATGAGTTTGAGCGTGAGCGTTGGAATGTTAAAGTTTGCGTACCACCTCAAATTTGTCCCTCGACTAATTGCTATTATATTTTGCATACTTCTTTACCAACATGTCCCCAATCTATAAACAAGAGCAGACAACTGTATCAAGCATTGTGTAAGAACTATGGCTCTTTTTAACTTAGAATATGCATATTTTTGATAAAAAATCTATGTATAAGTTTGCATACCACCTCAAATATTTTCTATGTTCCTGAACATATTGCTTACATATTTTGCATTCTTTCTTACAAGCATGACCCCAATCTATAAACAAGAGCAAACAACTGTATCAATCATTTTAAAAAAAAATGTGCCCGTTTTATACTTAGAAAATTGAAAATTTGGTTAAGATTTGTGTTTAGGTCCACTTTATTCCTAAAGTACCAAAGCTATTGCTTTCATACTTGCAACACTTACCTACTATCATAAGGGGACTGTGAAGCAAAGTTATGTACCTCTGACTGCATTTTGACATAATTATGTCCCCTTTTATACTTAGAAAATTAAAAATTTGGTTCGGTTTTGTGTTTTGGTCCAATTTATTTTGTAAGTATCGTAGCTATTGGTTTTAGACTTGGAATACTTGCTAACTATCATAAGGGGACTAAGCATGAAAAGTGGCATAACTGGTTGGCATTTAGACGGAATTATGACCCTTTTTCGACTTAGTAACGTTGAATATTTTGTTACACTGTGTGTTTAGATCCACTTAACTTCTTAAGTATCAAGGCCATTGCTTTAAAACTTCAAACACTTTCGAATTATCATGATGGAACTATACCTGGCAAGTTGAATAGGACCTTGACTCTCAAGGTAAAATTATAAAATTATGCTAAAATTGCCATAACTTCTTTACTTATGATCAGATTGGATTCATACAGACAAAACAACACTTACTTGACAAACCACAATGGACTCCACCCAAACCATCCCCCACGCTCCACCCCAGAACCCCCCCACCCCCTCCAAATAAAACCCCACAAAAATTTATTTTTATTATTTTATTTTTGAAAGACCGTCCAACCATCCCACCCAAGCTATTGCGATCAAACTTTGAATAAAATCTTATTAGTTTGTTTTATGTCTTTACAAATGTTAAATAGATTGTGGAAAATCTACCTGAACTCAGAGTCTTCTATATTGTACAACATCTTTAAAACATAAGCGATCAATTTAAGTCTTCTTCCAGTTAGAATATGACTATATTACCTTGACGTTATTGAATTTTAACAATTTCCCCATGATGGCTTACGTTATACTGTCAAGAACTCGAATAGTCTAGCGCGCTGTCCTCTGACAGCTCTTGTAATGAATGTTCTTAGAAAATATGCCTTCGGCTTTATTAACTGATAGTACTATATAAAGGTTTTTGCTTAATAGCCTAGGGAGGTCATGGGTTCGATCCCCACCATGAGAGCCTTCGTTTCATCTTTCAAAAAGGCACCAAGTGATGCATATAGCTGGGAAACTGACTAGAGAGTGGTTCAATTAGACTTAGGCTTTCGATGTTATCGCGCATAAACAAATAGGTTTGAACTATAACAAAGGAATTTAGGTTGAGTTTTAGGAATCTATTTGGCTGACCGATTTAGTATTTAGTGGTATTATTGCTGCAAATATGTTAAGCTTTATAACATATAACTGGCCACAACTCATAAACAGGGGGCTTAATATACAAAAATGTTCGTCAGGGTCTGCAGATTTCAGAACAAGATGTCGATTTTCTGGAAAGTGCTGGAGGGCTTAGAAATCCAAGATGGCGTCCAAGATGGCCGCGGTTTTATGACTACAATTACTAATAAAGATAAATTGAATACGTCTATTGAACACCTATATGTACTGACTTTAATATCTGATAGAAACAATCCATTGATATAGGGCTTCTACCAAACAGATCACCAAGGTAACCAAAGGTCAAGGTCAAGGTCATTTCATGGTAAAAATAGAGAAATAAACGAAAAATTTCGTATTGACATATCATTTCTTTTTTAATTCAAATGCTTTACATTTGCTGTGATTACTAACCTCTTTATTATATAGCCACATTTACAAGCTTCATTTTAAACAAAAGTAAATGCCTAAAATTGTGTTGGTAATCATGGTAACCAAGACTACATACGCTATGTGGCCATTTTCCTGGTTCGTGGAAAGTCATTTGGCATTATAACCATCAAGTTTAATAAGTTTGCTTTTAATCTTTAATAAATACTTTAAGACTTATCAAGACAAATGTAAAGAACAGCTATGCAATGTTCCATGTATCATATTTATTCAACAATCAAATCTAACCAGGTATTAGTGCTTGATACAGACTCATAAACGTAATTTACAAATGTTGTAAATTATGAGGTTTTTCATTAAATTTACTTATACAAATGATGCAGATAACAAATTATGTTTTACAAACACTGAAAAACAACTCCTGTAAACCAGAAAGTGACTGACTGTCAAACGTCCTACTTGTTGCTTTCGGAAGTCGTGGAATCCTCGTTGACTCGGCTGGCGCACTGCTGACCAACATGCTTGTCATCGCATGAGTCGTCCTTTTACCATCAACTGTTCGCTTATTCAGATTCCAGATCAGCAACTGCCACTACAAGCTTCCCCCTTTGGTCTCTAGGTATATTGTCTGGTACAATACCACACGAGTCTGTTATTTTGTGTGATGCAATGTTCTGTTGGGCTGCTGATGTCAAGAATAACCGATGATCTGGATATGAGATGGAATAAACAAGAGAGTACATATCTTTAATCAGATGGCGGCTGCCAAACTCATCGTTGAGGTGTATCCCTAAGCCCAGGTGTGTAGGGGATGGGTTTTACGTGACAAGTGTTGTTAGGTCACAAGCGACAGCTAGACATCTTGTAATGGTCCTCTCAGAAGCTTCCTTGTAGCATTTTTGTCATGTAACCAACACACTGTCTTGTAAAGAAGAGGCTCCACAAACTGCTTCTGATCTGACAATTTGATTTTTTCTGGAGCGTAAAAGAAGTCATCAAATTTAGGATTATTCTCTATAATTTGTCTTCTCAAAATACCCATCGCCTTATGAACTACAGCTTCATCTATGTCGTCCTCTGACTCTGGTAGTTCATCGTATGAACACTCATTGTCATCTTGAATGACATGTTCCATTTTCTTTGACTTTCTGACAGCATCATTAAAAGTCAAACTAGACGAATAAACTAGGTCAGGCTTTTCATGCTGATGAATAAAGGATACCTCTGGCCATAAATTTTCAAACAACTTTTTCAAATTGGAACTTTTATAAGAGTTTGCATCATTTGAACATCCTTCTGATTCAGCAATTTCAACAAAACGTTTTATTAATGTAGGAAAGAAGAACAGCTTTTTATCAACAACAATAGAATGCTCAAATTCATTTTTTAATTATCTCAACAATTAGTGTGTATGAAATTGTTTGGCTTTCAGAAGTGACCTTATTGGGTGTCAACCCGGAAAATGCATAAGTATTACACTGGTAGTATTTAGTCAAACAACCAATTTTCTATGATATCGAGCCTCAATGGCTACACGATCACAATTTGGAACACTTGCCAATCTGTCAATAATGGCTACATCATTTATTGCAGTAGCAATATCTTACACTTTGCGATATATATAGAGTTAGAGTCTGAAGATATAGAAGTTTCAACTAGGCCAAACAAACAAAAATGTGTGATTCGGGTAACCCGACCCTACCTACGATTTTGGTCCCGACCCTACTTTTTTTCGTCTTGTAAAAAAAAGATCTCTGAAAAAAATAGTGCGCGCAAAAATAACCGCGCATTTGCCACTTCCGCTATCGTTATCAATCATCCGATTTTACGCCCGGCAATTATCGATTGCACACTATAATCCAGCGTAGAATTTCATAAATTTCCAAGGATACGCATAGTATTGACGGTTTTGACAGACACGCTCCATTATCCGCAAAGAGTCGCTTTCGCACATTTTAATCCCTTTTGTTGAAACATCGATGTCTGCACAATAGGTCAGTAGAACCGCTGAGCTTTTTTTTAATGGACCTCGAAATCATTAGAACTAATGTTCTGAGCAAGTTTAATGATCATTGGACAAAATGATATGTGTTTTTAATTGTTTACATGGTTTCCCAGACGCAAAAGAAGAAAAACCAGGAATCATTTACAAACTCAGCCGAGATATCATTTAAAGATGTTCTGATTGAAATTAATGATGATTGTTTTCTAGCGCGTCCACAATATTTCACTATAGCCTCGAACAACTGCCTCACCTCCTTGTTTCACTGCAGCCACATAAGGAAACTGCCCTACCCAACAGAGGCCATGTTTTTAAAAGGACAAGGGCCATTTTCAAACTATGCTGATATATCATTTGAAAAAAGGATCTATGCAAGTCTCATAATGATTGTGCAAAACATCAGACTTCTAGAGTGTCACAAGGTTTAACTATACCCATGTTATAACAGCTGCTACCCCCCTCCCGCAGACAGCCATGTTTTTAACGAACAAAAATCGTTTTCAAACACTCTACTGATATATCATAAAAACACTTGTTCTGGGTACGCTTCATGTAGATTGTGTAACACATGTTTCTTCTAGAGTTTTCACAAGCCCTTTCTTTAAATCTGACCTAGTGACGGTGTCCGAAATATCATTGCGACATATGCGCTGAAAAAGTTTCGTGAAAATTGAGCAATCCATGTGTGCTCTGAAGTGTTAATATGGTTCATGATAACGAACAGACGACGAACACAATATTGTCACAAAAGGTCTTCGTGAGCAATGTGAACTCAGATAAGATAAATTCGTTGTGCCCACATCAGCAGTGAAAACAAACAGCTTGGCGAAGAAATCAGAACATGCTATCAGTAGAAATCACTTGATGGGGATAATTGTCTTTATATTTGTGCAGAGTTAAGATTTCCCACACTTAATGATAATATCCTTGTTTTTGGAGAGCTTTTCAAACAAACTTCTCACAGGCGGCCGAATTGTTTTACCGCCGAGGATAATTTTTATGACTTTAATCACATTTTTTGTCTGACTCAGGAATTAATTTCAAGCAAGGGTGTATTTGGACACAACTTAAAATATAAGTCGGGTGAAATTACAGCAACATTTGCCGAACAGCGCCAACGAGCAGAAGCACACTTTTGGATCTACCTTTAATCCAATTCCAAACACACTTGGAAAAAATTTATTTAGATGAACACGTTTCTGAAAAAAAACGCATTGTAATCGGTAGAATAACGAACAATTTGCTATAATTAATTGCATAGATTGAATTATACAAGCGATTGCGCTGGAAGCCTTATGAGTTAATCGATTAAGTACACACGCAAAAATAAGTAAACATATATATCGCACCAAGCGCTTTTGAAGAGACTTTTTGTTTTCTTCAAACAAAATTCGTTTCAATGAAATAAAAGACACATTGTTTTATTAGTACTAATTATTGTTTAGCAGGACTCTTTTTTTCAAATGTACTACGTATATTTAAGCATACATTCTGTACTGTGACACGCGTATCAACGAAGTTGCAAACTGTGACCTATTTCGGCTTGAATCAGCAAGCTACGACTTATTTTAGCTTGGGTTATCAAGCAGTAGAGGGCTATAAGTAAGCTATCTTCAACATCGAATATGAACGAGTTCACTCGCATTAAGCTTTACTATTCGAATACAGTATTACTATGGGGAAAGAAATACACACGACAGAATTGCAGATTATTATGTTCATGTATATATGGCTTTTTCAGATTGAAGTCGGAGATCTGGGAAAATTTTGCAACAATTTAATTTGTCAACCAAGTTTTACAAGCAATGCAGTTAACCGCCCTATAATAATTTTTAAACTGAGCACTTTTAGATTACACGATAAACGCGTTGGTTTCTGTCCACTCAAACAAATGTAGCTGATAATTTGCTCCGATTAGTGCAGATTAACTGAGGACTCTCCATATCACTTATGATAAATAGCTTCTCATCTTTGTTTACTTGTCAGGATTACGTTATCCACCGACGGTTTTGATCTTAAAGTGAGTAAGAATTATCTGTTAGTATCGACTGTTTGGGAACAATATCTTGTTGAGGACATGGATGTGTAGAATCTTGCAGAAATGAACCACTTTGTAGCATCTATTGACATCAATGTCAAGCATGTTTATACTTGGAGATTAATCTCCCAATATTAGAATTGTGCCTTATTCATGATTAAATTACATGTGCTGATATATATGTATTGAGTGTCTCATTTAAAACAAATATGCACAGTTTTTGCAAGCATAATATAATAAGTACACAGGTTATCAGATGATTTGCAAGTAGAATTTCACAAGGTTTATTTAAAAACAAGTTCAGGTTAAAAGTGGCAATATGCATTATTTCATTAATGTTAAATTAAAATCAATATATCTGCCCATTAAACTCTTAAAAATTGTTCCATGATTTGGAATTGGGTTAAAACTAATTTAGTTTAAACTTCATGATCGTTATACGTGATGCATTTTACGTACATAAACTACAGCTTTGTCACAAACATTACTTAACATACCCTCTCACCACTTTGAAACAGCAAACAAAATTGTGTCTTGAACATCATACACTTCATGTAATTGCCATATTTCAAGTTTCAATTCTATCGCTTGAGAAATATGGAAACCTTCACTTCACAAACGGAGTAAATTGTATACGTTTGTCATAATAGGTTTACTATCAAGGCTAAATAACTCAAGAACGTGTGCATCACTGCTCATGAAAAAGTGTCTTGCACATCTTCACTTTAAAGGGGTTTACATATTCCAAGTTTCGATTCAATAGCTTGACAAATGAGGTCGCTCAACAAACTTTAAACATTTGATTCGGAAAAACAAACAAACCAATCACCCGACCAACCAATCGACCGACCGCCCAACAGCGTGACTCCTACAGAACTCTGTCAAACGTCGGTGTATAATTATGTCAATCTGTTTTTTTTTTATATAATTAGCAATTAAAAGACCACATATAGATCTATGAAATTGACACAAGATATGGTCAACGTACCGCCTATAAGACTTTTTAATAGTGTTATTTGTGTTTTTGTTGTTATACATCAACCACTTTTTTTTTTTCATAATTTTGTTTTTCTAAATGCTTTTCAGTAGATCAAAGTGGCCTGGTATACGTATACAACTAAAACATGAAACCCGGTTGACGACGACCCCTATTGGTACATACGAGCTTGATACAAGATTGTCACTGCACAGTTTATATTTTGTCTCTAATATATATATATAATGTACTGATACTAATGTGAGCATGTGATATACAAAATGATTATTATTGCTTCAAACAGGAAAATTGTGAATCGAATTACGTGTCAATGTTTTTCGAACAGTTTGAATAACAGTTATGAAGGGAGTTTATTCCACCTGTCTGGAAACTGGAAGGGGGTTTGTTCCGCTATGGAATGGTGTTTCTTCCGTTTATGCAAAATGCGAAAGGGGGTTTCTTCCGCTATGCTGTTTTTAGGGAAGGGTGTTTCTTCCGAAGAGAGTTTATTCCGGGACTCGTTATGACAACACCCAAAAGTTAATCCAGTTTCGTCTGGATTTTCTGTTGCACCAGTATACAGTACAATAACTGTTTCAATAGTGACTTATAACAGTATCCAGATTAAGTTTGCAAATCCAGATTATTTGCAAACTTATTTTTTTCATTTATTGAACAATTGTTATGAAATTTTGCATATTTGAAGGGGGCATTGAGTACATACATATAATTGAAAAAAGGAGTTAAAATGTTTTTGGAAAGTAGAGTTATTTGATGATAAAGTTGCCATCCCCCGTTGGATCCCAACGGAGTTTTGGCTCCCCCGTTAAGAATTGCAATTCTCCAACGGGTGTTTTTTCCAGACGGGAGAATTTTACCTATATTTTACAAAAAATGTAATTTAAATATTATGCTTTGTTTTCTGTTTCAATGTTTACAAATACACATGTTTAAGTTATAATTGTAAGAAATATGTACTTTAATAAGAAAATAAAGTGTTTGTAGATTTTCTTCCCGCGTGGGGTTTTGACGGGGGATCCCGTCCATCTGCCATATCCATTAAATTCCAACGGGGTTTTCACGGGGGACCCCGTCAATCCCCCATTTAAATTAAACCCCAATGGGTGTTTGACGGGGGATCCCCGTTTAACTCCAATTTATAAAGAACTCCAATGGGAGTTTGACCAGAGAAGGGAGGGGGGGATCAGACTTCAATAAACAGTTTTTACCCATTGCAATATATTCCATTGTATAAAGAGTAAAAGACACCAAACTTTATTAAATAATTGATGTTTTCTTTTTAAGGTTTCAAAATCAATTTATAATTTTTATATTTTCATAACTCGGTACGTTACGTTGATTAAAATGTCTTTTTGAAAGAGATTAACCCCACATATTGCTATTTCTGGAAAGATGAATTTAAAACGTTCCATAATTTTGAAAGACTGTATAAATAATATAGTGACTTATCTCGAAAATATATTACATTTACCTTTTGATAATCCAAACGTTGCTTTGATCCATTTCTGTGATGATAAATACAATCCAGAAAGACAATAACATTGGAAGCATAATTATTGTCATTCGGAATTGTATTTCTTTTGCTGTTTATTCCCGTGTAACAGTTTTGGAGTTTTTTTTTCCTAGAAATTTAGCTTGCAAACATTTTCGGTGCAATGTCGTACCTTAGTGTACCGGTTACATTCCACAAGTTGTTTTTTTTTACACAAAATGCCTGAATAGGGCAGTGTGTTAGGTTCATTGTTTTGTTATTGCAGTTGTTTGTTTTTTATCTTTAACAACACCGTGCACTGGTAGCGTTATTAGCAGAGACATGCGGGAGTCTTCTTGAAACATACTGTACTGGCTAGTTTCAATTATGGGACACACCACTTCTCCAATAGAATCGATGATGTTTAAATACATTTTAGTTATATTTGCAGTTTCAGTTATTAACTGTTTTGTTTTCTGATAAGGATATGATATCCCAGACGTTAGTTCCTGTGCTGTCTTTTTCCCTCTAAACAAACAGACATATAACACCAAGGACTTATATCACTTTTCATTATTGTGAATAAAATACAATATACCACACACAACTGAAATATTTGATACAACCCATATAAGCAGTATGATTTCCTTTCTAAATGTAATAAAAACTTAATTTTCAATCATGAACTAGTAGTTTCAGGAAAACAGGAAACCAAGAAAAAATGTGAAACCAACAAAGGCATAGAATTGTTAAATATGCAAGCCAGAGTTCTCGACTTATGATTGTTGAACGCTGCACTTCTATACACCACAACCTACCTTTGTTCGAAGTTTGATGTAAATGGGTCTTATTGTAATTACGTTATGACCCGGACAATAAAAAAGTGAGATAAATAAAGTAATGAAGGGGCTATAGCTATAGTTCTTGTGCACTGAACTTCTAATCAGTGAGATCTATCCATATATGCATATATGAAGTTTCATGTGAATAGGTGATATAGTTAAAGACTAATACTCTGGACAAAGTACTGGAAGCTGCCCGACCCCAGGCATGACATAATTAATCCCTTAATATGGACTCCATTGGTCATTGCCGACTCCGGTACTACTTACGTGTACCCAAAGTACTCTTAAGTATACTTACATGTACCCCGGGTACGGTAAATATACTAAATCGTACCCGGTCGATATTAGACTGTACTCGAGTTGTATTCCCGCCTAAAATCCTATGTCGTAAAACGCGCTACCGATTATCTTAAACAAACTTCTATTTTAAAAAAAACTGCCTCAACATGCTTTGTGAGTATGAGTTTCGATAATATAGAGGCCATTTTACAGAAAATTGACATAAATGTGAATATATTTAATTAAAAACAAGATGTGTTTGTGAAACACAATGTCCCCCTATATGATGTTTGACCTTGAAGGATGACTTTGACCTTGTGAAGGATGACCTTGACCTTTCACCACTCAAAATGTGCAGCTCCATGAGATACACATGCATGCCAAATATCAAGTTGCTATCTTCGTGAAACACAATGTCCCCCTATATGACGTTTGACCTTGAAGGTTGACCTTGACCTTGTGAAGGATGACCTTGACCTTTCACCACTCAAAATGTGCAGCTCCATGAGATACACATGCATGCCAAATATCAAGTTCCTATCTTCAATATTGCAAAAGTATTCATAAAATGAGCGATTTGGGCCACATATATTTGACCTCTGACCTTGAAGGATGACCTTGACCTTTCACCACTCAAAATGTACAGCTCCATGAGATACACATGTATGTCAAATATCAAATTGCTATCTTCAATATTGCAAAAGTATTTATAAAATAAGCGATTTGGGCCTCATATATTTGACCTCTGACCTTGAAGGATGACCTTGACCTTTCACCACTAAAAATGTGCAGCTCCATGAGATGCTAAATATCAAGTTGCTATCTTAAATAATGCAAAAGTATTCATAAAATGAGCGATTTTGGCCACATATATTTGACCTCTGACCTTAAAGGATGACCTTGACCTTTCACCACTCAAAATGTGCAGCTTCATGAGATACACAAGCATATGAAGTTGCTATCTTCAATATAGCAAAAGTTATTGCAAAATGTTAAAGTTGGCGCAAACAGACAGACCAACAGACAGGGCAAAAACAATATGTCCCCCACTACTATAGTGGGGGACATAAAAATAGCCGACAACGACCGATTAAGCTTTAAATTCCCGGGTACGTTTTAGTATATTTACCGTAACCTGGGTACATGTAAGTATACTTAAGAGTACCCGGGGTACATGTAAGTAGTACCCGAGCCGACAATGACCAATCGAGCCTTAATATGCCCTGTATTTGACAGACATATAAGAGACAAATGGAAAGGATGAAAAAAACAACACAGCAGTAATTAGTTTTATCAGAGACATAGATAACAGAGATAACAGAGATAGGCAGCTCGCTAAATATCGGCAAACTCTCGCGCATCCAGTGGTTTTGTCGAGATAGGTTTAATTTTAGTCTGTGCAATAAAAGAATGCATGAACATAGTTTTTACAATTTAATGATATTTCGTCAAAACTTCATCATTTATAAACACATATCAATACAACTGGCATAAAAAATAAGCAATGTATTACACGTATTAAGCAAGTTGTTGATATTAAAAAAATAATAACATATCGGGAGAAAACAGCTAATATTCTGCAGTGATGCAGGCAAAAAACATGTAAGCATAAGAGCCATTATCGTATGGGGCAGGGTATTAATGTTGCTGAAGAAAATTCATAATCACATAAGAATTTTTCATCATGGAGATTGGACTATAAATGCGACTGAGAGTGTTAACATGTTTTTACCATAGTCATGTAAGGAAAAAGCCCCGCCCCTTGGTGGCCATGTTTTTCATGATATCATTGGGACACTCTATAGAGTGTTAAAAAGGTTTTTCGAATCCCGGACAATCGCTCCTACGGACAATCGCTCCTACGCTAAATTTGACAAGGCGGACAGTCGCTCCTACGATGTTTTGACAGGGCGGACAGTCGCTCCTACGATGTTTTGACAGGGCGGAAAGTCGCTCCTACGATGTTTTGACAGGGCGGACAGTCGCTCCTACATTATTTTGCCAACCCGGACAATCACTCCTACATTATTTTGTCAACCCGGACAATCGCTCCTACATTATTTTTGACTCCACGGCAAAACATATTATTCGCTGATCAAAGGCTTACACCTATAATTAACCAACAATTATAATTGCCAACCTGTTAACAGAAAGCCAATTTAATTAACATGAGCCGATCAATTTGATTTTAATTAATTAATTTACTTACTGACAAACTATGTTACAGTTTGTAGATTCTGTAAATATAAGGTAGTTATAAGGGCACTTGGACAATGGTTCCTACATTATTCCTATCAGGGACATTCTATCCTATATTACATTTATTGGAATAAGTGCCATTTTGCGAATGGAATAAACATAAAAACCGCATTAAATCAATAATTGCTATAACAACAATGGTAGTATCAATCGATAATGACCACTTTGACACCTATGATGTGCCAACCGTGCATAAAGATTACAGAATGGCGTCACATTAAAGGGGCCTTTTCACAGATTTTGGCATGTTTTGAAGTTTGTCATTAAATGCTTTATATTGATAAATGTAAACATTAAATTTTAAAAGCTCCAGTAAAAAATGAAAAATAAAATTTAAAAAAGGAAAACAAAAGTAGCCCGCAGTAGGACTCGAAGTAAAAAACGCATTAGCCAACTGAGCTATCCTGCCAAGGATACACAAGATGCGTATTTTATACCTTATATCATCGTAGTTTCACAAATTTAAACGACATCACTAGAACTTTCCAAATTATTCAATCGCTTCAATCAATTATACATTGAATACAAAATTCATGAAATGCAACATAAGGGCGAATTCAAATGTACAGACATTTTCGATTTCAAATTTAAATATCTGGCTTATTTCGCATTTTTCGACACAAGTTGGCAATTTTAATTGTCGGTTAATCATAGGTGTTAGCCTTTGATCGGCGTACACTACATTTTGCCGTGGAGTCAAAATAATGTAGGAGCGACTGTCCGGGTTGACAAAATAATGTAGGAGCGATTGTCCGGTTTGGCAAAATAATGTAGGAGCGACTGTCCGCCCTGTCAAAACATCGTAGGAGCGACTGTCCGCCCTTGCAAAACATCGTAGGAGCGACTGTCCGCCCTGTCAAAACATCGTAGGAGCGACCGTCCGCCCTATCAAATTTAGCGTAGGAGCGATTGTCTGTAGGAGAGATTGTCCGGATACCAGGTTTTTCTATAGCAATATATAGACATATAAGGAAAAATGCCCCACCCCCTGGTGCCCATGTTTTTGAACCAACCGGAACCATTTTTGAACTTGCTCAAGATATCATTTGACAAATCTTCTGACCAGGTTTCATGATGACGGACAATAAACCGGAACAATTTTTTAACTTGTCCAAGATTTCATTTGGAAAAATGTTCTGACCAAATTTCATGAAGTTTGGACAATTAATGTGGCCTCAAGATTGTTTACAAGGCGAATGTTGACGCCACACAACACGCACTCCACGACTGCCAAAAGGCGATCAAAAAAGCTCACCATTAGCACATTGTGCTCAGGTGAGCTAAAGGGCAAAAAGATAATCACTAGGAATTTGTTCCCACAAAAAATGGTTCTGGGCAACTTCCTAACCATGAACATATTCAGTAGTGTGTCCTGCTTCATTAACACATACTTTCATCCTTAAATTTGTTTTGCCATGCTTCGATCTGAATGTAAAAAGCCAATGTCCAGGTCTCTAGCGTGCGTATTGACAATAAATTGCTTTGGATCACTTCGTTCAGTATGTAACACTCAACCCTGATAGGCACAGTGATCTCAACTTGACAGTCTCCAACGTCAGCTGAGTCTGGTTCTGTTGTTGACGATGACTAACCACACTGAGTTGCTTTGTCTTCATACAATGCAGTGTTGAGAGAAGTATCATCCTCAGTTCTCAGTTATGGATTCATCCTCATCGAGCAAGAAACCATCCTCAAGCGCTGTTGGGGATGATTCATCATGTCGAGATGGCTTGTGCTTCTTCTGCACCCCATACCTCAGTCACTCCCTCCTGGGCATGGCCAAACTGAAAATACAAATGAGCATATCAGATGAACACCAAATAATATGAAATGTATTATATGCTATTCTAAATTTAGATAAAACAAGAGATGTGTTCATCAGAAACACAATGCCCCCTACTGTGCCACAATTTGACCTTTGACCTTGAAGAATGACCTTGACCTTGAACTTCCACCACTCAAAATGTGCGGATTCATGAGATACACATGCATGACAAATATCAAGTTGCTATCTTCAATATTCCAAAAGTTATGGCCAACGTTAATTTTTTTTCGGACGGACGGACAGACTGACATACTGACAGTTCAACTGCTATATGCCACCCTACCGGGGGCATAAAATATAAAGGCCTCGTGGAATTTATACAGATGGCACATAAGCATGCAATTTATAATGTTTCATATGTGAATTCTTTTTCTTTCTATCAGCATTTTAACCATTTTAACCCAACAACATTCAGGCTGTTTAGTTGACTTGTTACTGCATAATGTAATAATGGCAATTTCTCCATAAGATACAACAGACTACTGCAGTTGACGACCAGTTCCCTTTAAAATAGGATTTATGTGTGTTACATGAATATTGTAACTTAAAAACTCTTCCATTATACAAAATTCCTTTTCTTGTAATAGAATGAGCTTCATTTTTATAAATTCATTGTCATATTTAAGCAAATGAACACAGAAAGACAATAAACAACCAATCCACCATTTACACCACACAATAACTGGTAATAAGACAAAATGCTTTGTGTGGTATTTAATATTACCTGAGCTAAGACACCTTATTAAATTATCTTCCTATATTATAAATTGATCAACAAGCACCTGTTTTAAATAAAATTCTTAGATTTAATATTCCTTGATCAATGGATTAAAATTAAATTATTAATTAAATTCTTATCTTAATTATTAAATGACTATTGTTTCAAAACTAAATGTATAAATTAAATCATATATTAAATGATCAATTTATTAAAACGTTCCTTAACTTATAAAACTGAAGCACTTTTTTAATTAAGCACATTCTTCGATGATTTTAACTACACAAAATAAACAAACCATTATTTATACTAATTTACACAAAGTAAGATTGTGAATGAGAATGAAGTCAAATTATAAATGTTTTAATTATTATAAAAAGTTGATTTAATTGGGGAGGGCTAATCTCTTATCTGGCACCATACTGTGTCTGCCTTTATAACTTTGATATACATCAAATGATATACATCACCATTCGGTGGACGGACAGACTGACCGACATGTACAAAAAATCTACCCCCTCTTCTTTGAAGGGGGCATAAATATGGGAAACCATAAAACTATTGAAATCAGAAATTTGCTTATATATAAATGCATAATAGATTGATTATTAAATGAGGCATGTATTGATACGTCTTGCTAATTATAGCATTTAAACTTAGAGCAGATAATAGAAAGATTTTTTAGAGATTAAATTTTCCCCCCACAACTAAAATTTTGTACATAACATCTAACTGTATTTTTTTCTTTATCAATTGCGGATTTTAAAAATTCACTTAACTTTGTTAAAACAGAAAGAGCTTTCTCTTACATCACACATTCTCACAAGTCATATATTTGTACAAAATGCATAAACATATTTTTGGTGTTATTTTGATGCATGTGTATTGTGTATTTATTATTATGGTAGTTTGATGTTTAGCTGTACATGCTTATGTCGCAAATAAACTCGCTGTTCTGTTCTGTTAATTTTATAATATTGGGATTTATTGTGCTCGAATGAAAGTCAGGGGAAGTCTACACTGTGTATTAGCAACCTGCTGTGTTGATCACTATCTTATTAGCTCAATACACAGGCACCTGGCTACTGTACTGGAAAAATTGGATTTACTGCCAAAATAACTGATTTCATTTATTGCTAAATTGTTGTGTACCTTAAAAAAACTTCAATAAATAGTAAACGCTCTACCATTGTCTTATATTTATACCATTTGAAAAAGTTAATGACAATTATTGCAAGCATCCGTTTTATTTACCATTATTATTTTAAATACGCGTTCAATGGCAAATAATACAGGTAAAATCATTATTTGATGTGGATATCAGTACAGTTAATAAATGTTAATAAATGTCTATATATTCTACGCATATGATACGCAAGTGTATAATTCCGAACTAATATAATTTACTTAAATATGATCTAGCTAGAATCAACATCAACATGGATCAACATCACCGTTGTACTTTTTATTTAGTTTTCAGTAATCTGTCCTTGAAATAGAGGTAGCCTTATTAAAGACAGCGCTAAGTGTGAAAGTGGAGATAAAGAAATAAGATCTATTGCATCGCACTGGCGGTATAGCCTGTAGTCTTAAATAAGACACATTTAAGACATGGATAAAATACAATTATGACACATATGAATCTTTCATTTCTTCAAAAAATAAGCACGTAGTCACATATAAATAAGACGCATTTAAGACACATAAACAATATGAATAAGACACATTTGAATCTTTCATTTCTTAAAAAAAGCATGTGAATCTTTAGAATACAATATAAAATAACATGTATTACTGACACATTATTCTCAAACAACATGTTTAATTAAAAAAATGTATCCGTACAATACTCAATATCCTTTTACAATGAATTTAACAAGTTTTCTTTAATGACCGATTCATCAAAGAAACACAAATTCCCAACCATTAACAACATGTTCAATTAAAAAAAAAATGTTTCCGTACAATACTCAATATCCTTAAAAAATATTGCTCAACAATCTGTTTTACTATATAACGTCTGGCATTTTTACCTTTGGCATTTTTACCTATGGCATTTTTACCACTTTACCTCTGGCACTTTTACCGCTGGCATTTTTACCTCTGGCAGTTTTACCTATGGCATTTTTACCGCACACCATATGAATGGGTATCAAAAAGTAAATTTCAGTAGCGTTAAAGATATCATAGCAAATTCAATAAGTATACTGTATTGATATGAAAGAAATTAAAATTCAAGTATGAAATGTGTCCACTTTATCAAATTCTAGTATTTAAATGGGTCCAGTTTATAAAACTTCTTGTATTGAAATTGGTCCACATTCTCAATGGTATCGTATACAAATGGGTATGCTTTAAAACAAATCTTGTATCAAAATGGGTGTACTTTATCAGAGTTCCAGTATAAAAATGGGTCACATTTCGCAAGTCTCAGCGGAACCCCCCCCCCCCCCCCGGGTTTAATGTCCAGGTGTTTGTTACCCCTCACAGCAATTGCTAGGGAAGGGGGGCTACATCTTGTTCGGATTTAAATAATTTTAATGTTTAAGTGGTCATGATTTTATGTTATTTTCTATTGATGCAAAGAAATACTTAAATTACTTCCCAAAATGTATAATATATTATAACATCATTATTTTGTTTGCAAGCATTCCCACACATTTGGCAACGTCAATATGGTGAAATAATCAAAAATAATATTTTCATGATATTGTTGAAAACACAATAAGAATCTTTTATTGACATACCATATATATATATATATCGCTCAAATCAGCCAATGGAATAAATGAAGTGTCTTTATTTGTGTCTAGCCGCAGGAAATTTTATTGGACAGTCTGTCTTACAAAGGTCAGGTAAGGTAAAAAGCTGGCTTAGACAGCTTCCACGAGAAAGTACAATTGAAACATATACATGTAACTGTTAAGCATGTGCTAATTATAGCAAAAAAACAAAACCTGCATATTTAATTGGCTCTGGAGATAATCTGTCTACTGGGGTCGGTGATGTCCCCCAAAAGCTTATCTTATTAGTTAATTTATAAACTGCAGTGTGATAGCTCTTATAATGAAGTGAAGCAAAATGTCTATGTCACAAAAGAATGTTACCCTCAGTTGCAACTGGGCAAACATGTGGTCAATAACTCGAAAAAAAAATCAATGAAATTAATGATTTTAACTTATTTTTTAACATGATTAATGTTTTTTTCATTGATATATTATTAATTGGTAATCTCAACCAAAGTGATCAAATTGATTACAAATGTATTAATTCATGCATTTAATAATATTTGGGCTTATAGACCCTTTATCAACCACTGTTCATCTAAAAAAAAAATCCTATTCTTATTAAGGGTGTCATGATACGCTCCCCTTCATTACTATACGTATCGCGGTACAGTGTGTACGATACAATACGTAATGGGATACGTATTGTCAGATGGAAACAACATACAAACCATTTTAAACCATTTTTTCAATTTTATTTAAAGACCTCTACATACATTCATTTCTTTAATTTGTAAAAAATGTTTTTTATTTTAAATTCATGATTACAAAATTTGTCATTTAAAAATGTGATATGAGATGATATTGGGAGAATTTCCGTTAACATTGATCCAATTACTGTGCCACATATTTTATTGATTGCGCCAATGAAATCTTTCTTGCCGCGTATTGTTACAACATCCAAACATTTAAAGTTTACTTGGCGCGTTGGCGCATATGAAAAATGCTGTACCGTACCATACGCACTCGAAGGCGTATCATGCACCGTACTGAGAGGAGACTATTACGATATACCGTCCCACAGAGTACCGTGACACCCTTAATTCTTATCCTATTAACTTGCACAAAAAAGAAAGATGCATGGTACTGCACGATTATTGCATTTGATGTTCATGGGCATTTGAAAAGTGCGGTCACTCATATAACTTCTATCAGAAAGGAAAGAAAATGCCAGAGTCTCTCCACTGGTGCAGAAGTTGCATGAATTGCTTTTTCAAAATGTAACTTGTATACATGGGTTAACATGGTTCACTAAAATTCTCATGAAATCAATTATTTGACTGATTACTTAACTGTTTCCACACCTAATTAAGCTCCAACACTTATTTTTTGCATAAATGCAGATCATCAATGCAATAGACTGTTTTCGGAACTCAACTAATCGTTAGGTACAATAAACTTTTTACCATTATGACCCTACTGTCACATGAATATTCTGGTACCGTACTTACTTAGTTTGAACAAGACTATTTCCAAGCAATATAAGTCCAATACCGATGAAACTCCACCATTTTCAGCAATATTTCTAGTCTATTTGTTGCCATACCAATCAGAATTATTGACATTGGAACACAATGAATTGACATGCATAATCTCCATGTTGCCTTCTATCCATGTTTCAAGTTTCATGAAAAATTATGTAGAACTTTAAAAATTATCGCAGGATCCACTATTTTCAGCAAATATTTATAATCTATTTGTTGCCATCGCAACCATAATTCTTGATGTAGGAACAAAATGAATTGACGTGCATAATCTCCATATTGCCATCTATCCATATTTTCAAGTTTCATGAAAAAATATGAAGAACTTTTAAAGTTATCACAGGATCCAGAAAAGTGTGACTGACTGACTGACTGACTGACAGACAGAGCAAAAACCATAAGTCCCCTCCGTTTTCACCTGTAGGGGGAATAACAATACGCATTCCCGTGGATCTAGGTCAATTTTATTTGTACCTCATGTAAATTAGTGAAAAAAAAAACAGTTGTAGGCAAGTTCCAAATAAGAACTATTGTTCAGACTTAATCCCATTAAATACCCCTCGGACCGAGAGCTATCAGAGATATACACCACTTGAGTAATTAACTACATGAGAAGTTGGCAAGTGTCTGATGTTGTTAATGTGTCATTTGTCTTCATGAATTGAAATTGAATCTGCTTTTTGGTCAAAAGTAATCATAATCATAAAATAATAATGAGTAATGACCTCTTGTAGAGGTAATCTATAAAATTATTATTTAAGTAATACAAAAGCTATAATTAATGATCAATCCACGATTAATGAAAAAAGTAATCAATTAATAATCATGATGATAACAGATTAACAATTATGATTACCCCATGTCTGCTACTGGCAACTTATTGAAAATATAACCCCATTTCTCAGGTAAAAAGTTTTATCAACTCATCAAATAATTATGAAATGGTATTTGTACTAAATACTTCACGTAAAAATGAAAGTTAGATTATAATTTGACATTTGCACAACAGTAGATAGCAGCCTGTGCTTCAGTGATGTGAGACACAAAGAAACTATTATCAAGCATGTGCAATACCCTTAATGTTTTGAAGCATATTTAATTTGCATGAAATGTACAACTCTTTAATCTTGAAATAATTAATGAGAAAATCAGAGCTTTCCTTGACATACTTTTTTGTATCTTCATCACACCCTAGGGTGAATTAAAAAGAGCCAAAACAAAAACACAATTTCTTATAGAATATTGGAAATAGTGTCACAAAGCATTTGGAGAGAATGTTCAAAACAAATTGTAAATCAGGGCTCGAAATTAACACTCGCACACTCGCAAAATGCCAGTGAAAAATACTGATTAGGAGTTAAGTTTTAAGCCACTAGTATTTTTTTGCGAGTACATAAATAGTGGGAAAAAAACTAGTAATATAAATGCACTCGACGTCATGAACGCTAAACCGTAAATACATTTTAAATGTTTATTTATGGATTATGATGAACAATTTAATGATCAATATAAAAAGTGCTTATGAAATGCTGGGAACAAATTAAAATGAATGTTGCCTGATTGAAATCCCATTGTGGTTTTTCCAGAGACTGTTTATCATCTTTGATGTGAGGTGTGAGCATTTAGAAGCCCTTAAATCAATTGAAAGTCTGTCACATTGAATCTTAAATTATGATACTGAATATTGAATTGTGTAAAAGGTCCCTTTTTTGGGCTGGACTAAATGACTGCCAACTTATGACATTGAACAACAAGTTTTACTGTAAAGTGTCAAATGAGCAGTACAACAATTGGCCCAGTGACACCCTATTTGCACAAATATTTGTTTGGTACTTTTTCAATCATTTTTAACCCTAGCATTAAAACTCCTTAGTAAACTCCTAACAACAAGTATCGTTGAAAGCGATGGATGCTCCCCGATGATGCGCTTTGTCAATCTATGTGTTAATAACCACCTAAAAAATATATTATTAGCCTCAGTGACCTTGACCCCAAATGACATCAAGCGTCATCAAAAGGTAGAGGTCTATATATGTAAGGTACCTACATGCCAAATATGTAAGAGATCAGTAGAATATTGAAGGCGCTATGAAAAACTGTAACAAAAGTGTGACGGAAAAATATATAATTAGCCTCGGTGACCTTGACCTTTAACCCAGTGACCTAAAAACTCATCAAAAGGTAGAGGTCCATGCAAGGTACCTACATGCCAAATATGAAAGAGATCGGTAAAGTAGTGAAGGCGGATGGCCCTATGAGAAACTGTAACAAAAGCGTGACGGAAAATCTATTATTAGCCTCGGTGACCTTGACCTTGAACCCAGTGACCTTAAACCTCATCAAAAGGTAGAGGTCCATGCAAGGTACCTTCATGCCAAATATGAAAGAGATCAGTAAAGTAGTGAAGGCCCTATAAGAAACTGTAACAAAAGCATGACAGAAAATCTATTATTAGGCCTCTGTGACCTTGACCTTGAACCCAGTGACCTCAAACCTCATCAAAAGGTAGAGGTACATGCAAGGTACCTTAGACATGTCAAATATGAAAGAGATCCGTAAAGTAGTGAAGGCCCTATGAGAAACTGTAACAAAAGCGTGACATAAAATCTATTATTAGCCTCGGTGACCTTGACCTTGAACCCAGTGACCTCAAACCTCAACAAAAGGTAGAGGTCCATGCAAGGTACCTACATGCCAAATATAAAAAAGATCGGTAAAGTGTTGAAGGCGCTATGAGAAACCGTAACAAAAGTGTGACGGAAAGAAGGAAGGAAGAAAGGACAAACTGGCCACTATATGCTCCGCCAAAATTTTATTTCGGGAAGCATAAACATATAACACTTGTTTAACCCTTTCCCACACAAAAGCAAAGTGGAAGTGGCTATGTGCAAACAGCATAACTTCAGAACAGCCTGTGAATAAAATGCAGGCTGTTCAGGTTTTATGCTGTTTGCTGCTCATCAGTATCTAAGGGTTGGAAATGAAGCCTTTAAAACTTGGATCTAGTAAGAAAGGTCTTGAATTAAATATAACTTTCTAAGTGACTACAAATGCGTCAAAATACGTATCTAAGGGGTAAAGGGATAAACAAAAAGTAAGGATTTGTAGTAAAAAACTAAGAAGATTGCCAGTAGTATTACAAACAAATAAAACTATGTATTTAAAACTGATAATATTGTCTTTGTGAAATTAATCTGCAGATTCATTAGCCAAATGTTCTCAATAATTAAATCAAATACAACTGATAGATTTACCATGCCAACACATTGTTTAAAACAATTATTATAATACTTGTTTTCCTCAATAAAAAAACAACCTATTTCGTCTTCATTTAAAATTAATAAAAAACTCTCAAATCTCAAGATTGTTTGACCTGGAGATAATAAGATATTTGTGTGGAGTGTGTCCTTCAGCTTATCAGTTACTGTGTTACTGATTGTAATCTAATAAACCGTGGGTGACTGTGCTCTCTAGGGGTCTAAGGTGACAAAATAAGATAAGACTGGATGCATGTATAAGGGCATAAGGCACTATTTGGATTTTTTAAATTAATAAATGACATTAAATAAAAATGGAAACTAACAAACTAACAGCTCATAGATTATGGGCATTCAATAGTGGTGATATTATATTGTTAGCAAAAAACAACTGCATTCATTTATCAAAAAGAAACTTAACACATAAAATTGTCTATTTGGTATCTGAAAAATCTTTTCTTGCTGAAATTGTGATGTGCACACCATCAATGCATTTGGTTACGTAATATCCCATATTTCTACGAATTCACTGATGGTATTGACACAACTTACATGTAACTGTAACAATAATAAATATTAATAATAATTATAATGCGAAAAAGTTTCCATCGTAGATTTTCATTTACAAGTAATTGATCGCCTGATAATAAAGGCCAATTTGGTGCAGTCACACCAGCAACAAGTATTTGATTTCCATTCTGGGACCAGGGTCCATGTAAATTGTTTCGGAGGTAACAATACAATATAGGTGGAGCTAAAATTAGGTACTCTGGTTGATCCACATGGCACATGACCATGTCAACTTTAAAATATGTTTTTCAGTGAGTCAGAGATTAATGCATAGAATTAAGCTCTTAATATTGAACATTCTTCCCACATTTTGAGTCTTAACTGCAGGAGCTCCAGGTCAACACATTGTCATAAGCATGATAATACATATTCATCATCACACACTGTCATGTAATTATTCAGGTGAGGAAGGAACTAAGAAATAAAATATATGCACACATGCACACATTTGTTCACAACCTGTGGCTTTCAAGCCTAAAAGATGTAGCAGACGTAAATATCCTCAGGTGTGAAAAAATGATGTTCAATACATTAAACATAATCTACAGTAGATAGACTTGATTAACCACACAGACGAAATCTACAGTACTGTAACGACACTTAAGCATGTGAATAATTTCATCATTGTTCAATTAATGGATTTTTTTCAACATTTGACCAACAAAATTTTTGTTGTAGTAAATACATTCAATACCAACAACAAAAAAATCAATTATAAAAGTGGATAACATTCATTAACCCTTTCAGTGCGGGAACCGAATTTTAAAGGCCTATGCAAAACGTGGCGTCTCATCAGGATCCAAACTGTTTGCTATTCTGATAGTATTCTTTGAAAAAAATCAAAGAAAATGCTAATTTTAGAAATTCAGCAGACAACGTTTTAGCAGACAACAAATTTCCCAGCATGCAAAGGGTTAAGGGGGCAGGGGATATATTTTTGCCCAAATTTCAAGTTCCGAAAGGCAGCAAACAGTCAAATCCATTTCATCAAAACAGAAAGTGACACAAGAACGCCTATTTGTGTCAGTGTCATAACATAGCGCTAAGGCAACATGCATTGAAAATAAAACCAAAGACAAGGCCAGCTTCTTCACTTGTGAAACTATTGCCCTTGATCTTCCCCCTGGAAGCGAGACAATTCACCCCCAAGACAATTGACATGACGCCTTATCTATGATCGCTCCGCCCACTAGAATTGATCCACCAATCAGCGATCGATTAATCGGGCGCACTCGTTAGCAACGACCTGTCCGCCATTTTCTAGACAAGCTACATGTTTAGGTTCACTTTTATTCCAACGAGTTTCTTTTGTTTTCCTCTTTAAAAAAACGATTAAAAATGGTTAAACAGTGTCAATGGGGATTATGTAACTCGGACAATCGATATCCTGACAGATTAGTTGGTGACATTGAATTTATTTCGTTTCCAAAGCGGAAATTTCCAACGAGGCAATGCGGTCTTGACAAGAGCGAGTGGAAGCTTCAAGAATTACCGAGATCCCCTTTATAGAACATTAATTTATTTCACAAACTTGAAATGTCATATGAGCCATAACTAAGCATTATTAAGTATGTATTATGTCACGTGTGCATGTAAAAGAATTGAGAATTTTGGTACCCAATTCGTGTTACTTCACTACGAAATCCCCGTTAAAAATCGCGTTTCTGTGTGTGTCAGAAACAAGTGAAAACCATTTTGTTATTATTTTAATAAATACGTATCGATAAATGCTATTGTAAAAGAGTTATTATTACAGATATTAGTTAAACAATAATTGCGGTAACTTCGCGGAAGTTGGTACCTATAGTGATTGATAAATGTCCCATAAGCAATGTTTAATCTGATTAATATCACTTTTATACGCAATAACATGTGGGATTGAGGTACCCATCCGGCGTCAGAAAGCGCGTAAAACTTCACCGAATTCCCAGTTATAAAGCGCTATTTCGTGTCAAATACACGGGTAGGGGGGAATGTTTCTGTAATAATTTTGTTAATAACACCGGTAAATACCGGTGAAGTGTTAATTTATTGCAAATACCACCATTACACGTAATAACGGGTTCGATTTCGGGAAGCGCGCAAGCGTTAGAGAGCGTGTTTAATGTACCGATTTACCCGTTATAAATAGCTGATGTTCTCTTTAATCTTTTATTTTTTGCATTTGCAGAATAACTAAATGGCATCAACCCCTTTACACGTGTAATATGGTGTTAAACAAGTCCATAAAATCATCCGGAATATCGCGTAAATCTATATGCAGTCTATAGGCAAAGAAGCCATTTTGGTGTTAGCTTGTCTAGGTTTTCTTCATGCTGAGCCACGTGATTAAGTGGGCGGAGCGATCACTGATAAGGCGTCATGTCAATCCTGGAGATTCTCTTAGTCAGAAACCATATCCTGTAAAACAAGCAACCTGATAGTTATTTTCCAGAAGTTTACTTGACAAGTGAAGGCATACTTTTATCATACATGTTGCCTTTTTTTTATGCTGTGTTTTTAAGGGTAGCTTATTAAACTCTGTCTTACAAAAGTAGCTTCTCCTTCATCACTGATTTTTTACCACTTTTCTTGAAATTCACGTTTCCGTGATTTTTCATAGTCATTTGTTGACTTACGATCAGAAGTGGGCAGTTTCTTGCCTGGCTTCGCTCCAGCTACGTATTTAAGCAGCCTTATGCGCGTAGGGACTTACTACTTTGGAAATAAACACACAAACAAGGTTACAAAGTAAAACGATGTTTATTCCGGAAATGCAAGCCGCGTACGTTGATAAGTTTACTTCAGCAGAAAACACATCAGCATGACGTGTGCCAATAGTAAATAACCAGTCTAAATTGTTCACCACGTGGCCTGTGTTAAGACTCCAAAATGACCGTTGAATGTATGGACCAATCGGAACGCGTTTAAATCTCGTATTTTAGGCGAAGATGAACGAAGTTCTGTCGGAAATCTTCGCAAAGTACTCACAAAATAATGACTTTTATCACACTTAAAAATGAAACAATATTGATACACGGAATTTCTATTGGTCCGACGGGCGTACAATATGGCAATTTTAATAGGCCAGAGCTATAATTTACACGCCTAGGCCAACGGGCGTGCGCTTATTTCGCAGTCTGTTATTTAAATCCAATGCACAAATATTATAAATACTAAATACTTAATTTGTTTCAATTTTATATGTTGTAACACAGTTTATAGAAAAAAAGCATTGGTTAGATTGCATTTGACAAAAAACACTATTTCATCTTTCATTTACATACGACATTTATTATCTTCACATCAAAATTATGCTACAAAGTCAAAATTATAACCCCAAACATCTGTTCACAACTTATTTTAAAATATGACAAAAGCAAATGACAATAAAATATCATATAAAAAAATATGGCAGTGAATTGCCTTGGGGGTGTATTGTCCAAGGAAATCAAATTCTGGAGTGAATTGTCCAGTGGATGAATTGTCTTGGGGGTGAATTGTCTGAGTCTCTGACACCCTTTCCCCCACCCACCTACTTTTTAATGCAAAAATTGAGAAATTTACCCATTTCATGGCATGCAAAGTACATTCAAACAGAATGCAATTCTAGTTTTGGCTACATTACTCATAAATTTCAACCATGTGCTGTGCTTATTTATCTAGAAGTCTTTAGATTTTTCACAATTTACCTTCTAAGTTCTGTTCTGTTTCTGCAGCGTGAAATATTGACCTTCGCAAAAACCTCCTTTTTGGAGATCCAAAATATCCTTGCAAGGGAGCTGTCGCTAGTTTCAATTTTCAATGGTTTTTTTTTACAATATTTTGAGACATTCTTTCTTAAACCTAACACAAGAAATACCTTTTATAAATTCCTAATCGATTTTTAAAGACCATAGGTTACCCATACCTTAAAGATATGTAATTTTTCCCCCTTTCACTGATATGTACTCGGTACGACTAAAGAGCGTATATTACTATGTGTTTTAAAATGGTTTTCTAACATTTTTGATATGGAAATTCTTCTATGAATATAATTCTTCCTGATGTATTTATTCTGTTTAGATCGAGTGAACATTTAAGTGGTTTTTCGTGACATTTGTGAAATGTCTATGTAGTCTTTGTAGAGCTCTTTTTCAGCGTTCATGTTTTGTTTTTGTTAATTATTTGTATTCTAATTTCTATTTAATTGTTATAAATTTTATATAAGCTGATATGTTTTACTTTTTTAATAAGCTATGACAGATTTTGAAATGTTCATACGTTAGTATGTTAAAGTGATATTATAGGAATATTACAGTTTATAGGTGTCTATCGCAACCGTTGTTTATTTTTGGTGTTTTCACTTCATATACACTTATATTTGTTAATGCAGCATCAACATACTACAACAATATCCCGGAAAGAGAAAAATAATGCATTTGAATATCAACCGTAGTTTCGTTTTGACAACTGACGACACACAATATTTGATTTACGAAGTGAATCTAAATCTAGTTTTAGTGCAGATTCGTTCATACGACACAAATACACTATTTTGTTTTACGGGTCATTTCGGCTTAGAGGACTGGGTGAGTCATGTAAAATATCGACTATAATATATACTTTTTCTAAACAACTGGCAGCAAGATGAGTTGCAGATAATTCGTCAGTAACCACATTTAAACTAACTCTTTTGACCTGTTAATTATGTTCAGCTCAATTCAACAGTGAAACATGCCCATACTATCACTTTAATTGTTAATTTGGAATTATAATAATAAACCATATGTCACCTAATCAGTCAAGAAAGTAACAATACCTGAAAACACCATATCCTATTTCCCACCCCTAAAATTACAATAAACAGATAATCTGTCAGTCATTCAGAGCTGATGGGGGTACTGATAATCGAGGGGTAGATAAGGCTATTACTGATAGGGGTTGCCTAGAAATAAGGCTGTAGTATGGAATACTTAAATAAATATTTTAATTTGTCATGCTTTACAATTTAATATTTAATTAATTAATGTAGAACTGTAACTCATGTTCAAATTTTAATAATGCTGGGCAATTTTATTAAATTATTAATTAAATACACATTTGATTCTGTAAAATTGTATTATGACTGATTATTATTGTAAAATTAATAATCTTTGCGTACAAAAATGTTTCAATACATGTAGGTATGATAATCATATATACTCGGTTTATATGATATTAAGCTATACGTATTTGTACTCACGTTAACATTATTGTTATACGTTTTTTACTTATAATTGTGTGCGCAATAAGTTTTCCATAGGTAACGGGATCTTCATTAATAGTTTTATGACAAATATTAAATTCTTAATAATTAATATTTCTATCAGTCTTTATGTCCTATTCATTAAATTACAATATTAGTGTACATATTGTAAATCTTTGATAATGTGTGTAAATATTGAAATAAATATTAAAATAAAAGTATATAGATGTATGTCTACTTGTGTACATATTGTACAGCTTTGATACTGTATTTAAATATTGAAATAAATATTAAAATAAAAGTACATAGATGAATGTCTACTTGTGTACATGATAAAGCTTTTACATTGTGTGTTTCAAATATTTTAATAAAAATAATAGTTTAAAAAATATATTTTAAAAAGAACGTTTACTGTCTGTTATAATGTGCCGATAATGTAACCTGGTGTAAACACAATTTGTTAAAAAAAATGTGTTATTTTGTGAAAATATTGCAATAAAGAGTATTGAACTAAACTCTGAAAGTATTTCTCATTGTGTTTATGCATAAATAACTCATTCAGAACCCATCAACACATCAATAGTTTCACTACCGTGCGAGTTGACTTTTAGGTACGAGTTGACTTCCGTGCGAGTTGACCAAACAACGTGCGAGTTGACTACCGTGCGAGTTGACTTAGGTACGAGTTGACTGTAAACCTTGTATTGTGGAGTCGTCGTGGTTATTGTATAGCCTAAAAACAATGTTCATATTCGCGAACATGACTTTAGAGTTCGAAACATGATAATGGCTAGAGAATTGCTCTATTTATGTTAACAGTCTTAATTGTATTTTAAATTAAACTGTAATTTGTTGATAAAAACATTGCAGAAAAAGCATCAATATTGCAAATATTCGATCATATTCGTTCGTTTCGTTCATATTCGCGAAAATGAGTCATATACGCATTATAGACGGACTCAAAATTTCGAGCAAAAAAACTTCAAAAACTGTTTAAGGGGAATAAACAACACAATAATACAATTCCGAATGGCAATAAGTATGTTTCAAATGTTATTGTCTTTCTGGATTGTATTTATCATCACAGAAATGGATAAAAGCAACGTTTGGATTATCAAAAGGTAAATGTAATAAATTTTCGAGATAAGTCACTATATTATTATACAGTCTTTCAAAATTATGGAACGTTTTAAATTCATCTTTCCAGAAATAGCAATATGTGGGTCTAATCTCTTTCAAAAAGACATTTTATTCAACGTAACGTACCGAGTTAAGAAAATTCAAAAATTATAAATTGATTTTGACACCTTAAAAAGAAAACATCAATTATTTAATAAAGTTTGGTGTCTTTTACTCTTTATACAATGGAATATATTGCAATGGGTATAAACTGTTTATTGAAGTCTGATCCCCCCCCCCTCCCTTCTCTGGTCAAACTCCCATTGGAGTTCTTTATAAATTGGAGTTAAACGGGGATCCCCCGTCAAACACCCATTGGCGTTTAATTTAAATGGGGGATTGACGGGGTCCCCCGTGAAAACCCCGTTGGAATTTAATGGATATGGCAGATGGACGGGATCCCCCGTCAAAACCCCACGCGGGAAGAAAATCTACAAACACTTTATTTTCTTATTAAAGTACATATTTCTTACAATTATAACTTAAACATGTGTATTTGTAAACATTGAAACAGAAAACAAAGCGTAATATTTAAATTACATTTTTTGTAAAATATAGGTAAAATTCTCCCGTCTGGAAAAAACAATCCGTTGGAGAATTGCAATTCTTAACGGGGGAGCCAAAACTCCGTTGGGATCCAACGGGGGATGGCAACTTTATCATCAAATAACTCTACTTTCCAAAAACATTTTAACCCTTTTTTTTTCAATTATATGTATGTACTCAATGCCCCCTACAAATATGCAAAATTTCATAACAATTGTTCAATAAATACAAAAAAATAAGTTTGCAAATAATCTGGATTTGCAAACTTAATCTGGATACTGTTTTATGTAAACGTCCGTAACGATAAATATAAAGTGTGTTTGATTTGCAATTAATTTTTAGGAAATGTCAAATTCCAAATCATTCGCTATATCATTATGTTAAAATTTACCACGGAACATTAAACGGAAATTTAATGCACGCACGCTTTCCATGCGTTTGACTTGACGTTGGTCATGTAGGGAATAATTTGCGTGCGCTTTTCTCCAGAGAAAAGATTAAAACACACTGTATATTTACAGTTTGTTTGAAGAATGTGATAACGTCGAGTAAAAATTGAATAGGGAAGAGTGTTTCGGATTACAAATTTAATTATGCGCATTTGATAATTCAACAAGAAACGGAATATGGTCCAATTTCTAGGACGCTCATACTTCGGTACGATGTTTTTTTAGCCGGATATTCCCATTGCAAAAGCATGTGAGCCCTCGCAAAGACCAGAAAAAACCTACCTTACCTATTTTTTTTCAGCCGTTTCCCGAAACACACATTTTTTTTGTTTGGCCCTAGGGACCAACTTCTGCTAAAACCTCTTGATGTATTGTCTCTATGACGGCTGCACTTTTCGCCACAAATGAAGCACTATGATTTCCAGTGGAAGTTCTCACAAGTGGACCTCGTCTTAAAAAGGTGTTCTTGTGTTTTCCTTGTCATCCATTGTTGAGTCATCATAGGACCATCTGGGCCTGAAAAAACAGAAATATATATGAAATCCTTTGCAGAAAAATAGAGAATTTGAAATGACATTAATGTTCTACTCTCAATGATCATGTTTGAGAGAAATCAAACTAGGATATTTATGAATATCATTATCATTGTCATACCAGACCAGGATCACCACATGGTTGTCATATATGTCTTCAGTACACTCTTCTGCTTCATTTTTTTGAAGCAAACAAAAATCATCTTTGATTTAATAATAATTATAACTTGCCTGTGTTCTCATTGTAAGTACATTTATAGCTATTTAGTATACACAAACCTCTTTCATAAATGACTGTAATAATGGATCAACAGAATTACAATTAACAATACATACTTTCTTACTTTGCAGTCATAGTAGATATTTAAGCTCTCTCCAGATGTAGCCATGTTTTCTTCCCCGAAGACTGTGGCATTTCCTTAGCTGATGAAGTTCTTTTGTCGAACCTATTAATATATTCAAAACAATAGTTTAGAATAGGCAGAAATTAACATACATTTGGCATACACAATAATTCATCAACAGAAAAAAATATAAAAAACTCAAAGAAGTTAATTTACAAAATAATAAAATGAGTGAAAACAATGTCCGCTTACTAGGTGCCTATCCGAGTACTACTCAAGTTTTGGAAAAACAAATATTAGCACCTCTTATTAAAAACAAAAGACAGTGTAGGTTTCATGTTAGGGTTTCAAATTTTCACGCACACTACTTTTGCATGTATTTAAACGGATTTTAGTAAATATATGTGATGAATAACATCAATGACATTGCAGACAAATTTCCTTGTGATGATGTTTGAGAAAATGTTTTATCAATTAAAATCTATAAACATAGCATGTAGTTATAAAACGAACAATGAATTAACATGTTAAATACTTACCATATTAGATGTACATGGAAATGAAAACTGTGAAAATGACAAAACAAGTTAGACATTGGTGTCTGCTAACTTTTATGTGTATGGTAAATTTATATTAAAGGGGAGTAACTCAAGAAATGTTAAGTATCTAAAATCAAATAATTCTTTATATTATTATAGTTGTCATAGCTTTCAGAGTTTAAAGTTGACTCAGTTCATAAAAATGGTATATAATTTCATTTAAATGGATAAAATATTACTGGTATAAAATCATTATTTAAGTTTTAAGCTATGAATTAACACAATGTATCATATGAAAGTACAGTTACGAATCACTTCATCAATTAAAATATTATTTAATGATATCTGGATCGCATTCTTGACCATAAAGTTTTCTTTTTCATTTGTTTTAAAGGATATTAATACACTTATTAATGCATTCCATTACACGGTAATAGGTAAATAAAGCATTTATGATACACACCCCTTTCATTTAATGTTGATTTAGAAGGAGGATAGCAATTTTCCAATCATAAAATAAAAGTTGTAATGTATACAGTGAGTAGGACACTTTTGGCGGCCATCTTGGACGCAATCTTGGATTTTGAAGCCCTCCAGCACTTTTCGAACAAATGAAATCTCATACCATAATCTACAGACCCAGACGAACATTTCTGTATATAAAACTCTTTGTTTATGATCAGTGGCCAGTTACTCCCCTAAATAAGCGACTTATGTGTGCCTGTTTGCAGCACTATATATAACAATGCTCTAAATATACACGATCATCCATGATAGTTAATAAGAAGGAGAAAATTGCCGCAACCATCTCAATTTAGGTCCCATTTAGCATCAAAACTTACAATTTCAAGGAATGATTACAGTGCAGAACCAATTATAAGATGACATCTGGTAAAGGTGTCAAATGCTTGTCGATTAAGTGTACCAACTTTTTTTACAGGTTTAGCTTGGAAAACAAAACGGAAATGATTTAAAAAGTGTCTCATTGCATGGAATCAATATGTCAGGATCGGTTTCGTTATTGGTTTGCCGCAGAGCATGGTTACATTTGAAATTAATATTATTTATCAAGATATTTATAACAGATAAAGTGTATCCCATGCCGGGACATATATGAGCCTTGCTCTGTGAATAGCACATGTATGCCAAATATCAAGTTGCTATGTTCAATATTAAAAAAGTTATGGCCATTAAAGTTTTCGGACGGACGGACAGACTGACACACTGACTAACTGACTGACAGTTCAACTGATATAGGCCACCCTACCGGGGGCATAAAAAGCAATGGCGATATTTTTCTCAGCCACATAAGTGTTAATAGTTTGATATCACAAAATGAAAGTGAAAGTAGAACTGTCAAAAATGACAACCTGTCAACGTGTTGTTTTTGCTGGCACGAGAGGGCGATTACACTCAATGTGTTCACATTTTGACCATAGGCGTTGTCAATGACCTTTATAGTATGGATAGCTTTGATATTATTTATTGCTATCATGTAACTGCATGATTGTGTATATGTTTACAATACACAAAGCATAAATAATGATATAAATATACCGATTGAGCTTATAATAATCTGAGAACTATAGCCAGGTCAATTAAGGACTTAAAATACAATTTTGTGTCCTGATTTCATAACGAAATGACCATGCATGTCCTAGATTTCAAATTCAAGGCCCTGGTGTGACACATTGGTAGCATTACCGTTAAACTGTTACCAGGCTTATGAAATTAGTTTTTATTGAACTATCTAAGGAAATCTAAATCAGGCACTGATTTTTCTTGTTTTAATACAATCATAGATCAGTTGTGGCCTCTGGGTAATGGCCAATTTTTGCTTACTTGTCACACCCTTAAAACTTTCCACACGTCTATAATAGCAAATCTGGATTTAGGTGATCTCCAATGGTACATTTAAACTTTAGCTCTGTTACAAGAGTGCTGGTAAAGTCCTGTCACATATTTTAATCTAGGCCATGTCAAAATCAAAGTGTCAAAGACAAATGAAAGATGCGTTCATTAATTATTGTCCAGTTGTTTACTACTGCTGTAAGTTTTTATATAATATGACTGATGAACATCATGTGAGAGAAAATTCACATTATCATTGTATATCAGGTTTAGCAGCCTTTTAGATAACAAAGTATGCTAGTTTTCAATGTCGCTTTTGGGGATCAAAACCGTAGGGCTTTTAGGAAGATTCTGAAATTTTCGATCCCTCGAGTGCAACCAAACCAAAAATTAAGTCAAATATTGCCGACTCGGTTTTTTGAGTCGGTTCATGAGGGATAATGGAGCTCGATTGGTCATTGTCGGCTCTGGTACTACTTACATGTGCCCGGGTACTCTTAAGTATACTTACATGTACCCTGGGTACTCTAAGTATACTTACATGTACCCCAGGTACGGTAAATAAACGTAATTGTACTCTGTCCATATTAGACTGTACCCGAGTTGATTTCGCGCCCAAAATCCGATATCGTAAAACGCGCAACCGCTGATCTTAAACACACTATTCTTAAAAAAACACTTCATCAACATGCTTTTTGAGTATGTGTTCCGATAATATAGAGGCCATTATACAGAAAATTGTCATAAATGTGCAGGGCTTAACACTAAGGCACGTCCGAACGACATTCAATGCCTGTACCTTGGTCCGGGCTAACCAATGTCCCAGGAACATGCCCGACCGGTCGTGTGTATTTTGGGCGGGATTATATGTTCTATATCAATAAACTGCGTTTTAAATAAGCTTTTCAAAGACGCAAAAATCTTATTACAGTACGATCAGATGACAATTAAATTCCAGAGAGAGTTTGGAGACAACAAACGGATCGTATCTCGAAATAGATTCGGAACCCCCTGATTGCAATCAAAAAGAGGCCGACAATTCAGAAAATACCCGGCGGTTTTCCTGGTAAAACACGTCAGTACCTATTTTTAAATGGAATGCCGCTAGACACGGTTTTTGATTGGTTTCCTCGAAGTGACGTGTTTTCTCAATGAAAATACGTTTGAAACTTAAAGCCGGGATCGCCCAGGATCGTCCGGAATGATGAAGGTATAAAACTCGACATTAACACAAAGTAACTATAAAATTAATAGCTATTTATCAATTTTAAATAATTTTAATTTGTTGTCATTATGGAAAAGTTATTCCATCCTTTAGACGATTAATAAATCCATTTAGAGGAAGATAGAGACTTTATTTAGATTAGAAGTGTTTTGACAATATTTTTTACGCAATTCAATTAGCAAAACTAGTACTAATGGTCGATCCCGGCTTTTAGTAGAGAGTTAACCCTGTGCAATTGTTACAACTACCGTAACACGTTATTTTGCTAAGATTCACTTACCATTTCTTGTAAGACGGTAACCCGGCAATCTATGTAAAAAAATGTTTTAACGTTCATGTCGTTGTTTAAGTTTGGCTTTACGGGTGGGGATGGGGGTTCCTCGGATACGAAAAGAAAAGGGAAGGAGGAAAGTAAGAGAAAGTATGAGGAAATAAAAAAACAAGAAAATTTCTCCAGAAATGGCGTGAAGATTACAAATAGATGTCTTAAATAGATGAATATTGAATTCAATAGCATTAGTAAGGCAAGCTAATAAGAATTATTTGACCATAATTGCGCATCTCCAAGCACAAGAAAATACAACTTGAATGATAAATATATAGTTTTTTATAATACTTGGGTCAGGGCACATGAAAGATTGGTCAGGGCTAGTAGGTTCTGCATTAACTAGCCCGAACGGGTTAGTTCAAAAAAAAAGTTAGTGTTTAGCCCTGATGTGTATATATAATTATTACAAAAAATAGTCGACAACGACTGATTTAGGGTTAAATTTCCCGGGTACATTTTAGTATATTTACCGTACCCGGGATACATGTAAGTATACTTAAGAGTACCCGGGGTACATGTACGTAGTACCCGAGCCAACAATAAACAATCGAGCGATACTGGAAGGTGCAACATCTCTCACGCCCCCTAGCATCGCCTTAAGCAGTATTCAATTCTCAACAGGGAAGTGCTGGAGTCATTGATCCCGAGGGACAAGAAAAACAATTGATTAATGTTCGAAATGAATAATTTGATTAATGACAATTCTATTATTTGAGCCAGGTCACAGGAAAAGCGCAGTCAAATCAGTATCCAATTAAATTATTTGTTATTGTCAGAAAAACGCTTTTAAGCAAACAGCTTTCAAGCGACTGCAGGCTGATCTAGATCCAAACTGGCCACAATCGCCTTAATGTCTCTTTTACTGTGACACAGTTCATTTAACTTTAAAATGATAAAAAGTACTAACACTAAGAAAGAGTATACAAACCAGTCAAGAGTTTGAAATCAATGTTGAATTTCAGGACAGCTTGGTGATCTGCAAATCCCCGATAAAATGTTGATATCGGGTATCATAGTCATTCAATAAGTCGCAAAATGCTCGAATACAATTTATAAAGCACAATGTGACTTATATTGATAACTAAAAATACCAGTATGCCAGTTTTGCCGTGTCAAGCTGTTACGATCCAGAAAGTCCTTCATTCACATCGAGTATATATCCTTCGAATTCCAACTATTGTTGCCATAAGCGGAGATTTAGTGAATAAATAATTCATATATCCTAAATGACAGCTTTTAAACAGCGAAACAAGCCAATTTATGCAGTAAGAAAGTTTTGAATCGAGACTCTCATGGTGGCGGCCATTGTTGATTGTTGAAACACGAACGACAACTCTGCTAGGAGAATGTTATCAATGACGAGCAATCTCCTACGCAGTGGCGAATGCAAAAGGGAAGTAACTGAAAAATCGAGTTATCTCAATCGGACTTGCTCGGTCTTTTACATAGGTCGCCATTGTGAAAAAATAACCATGGTTATGCTACCTTGGACGATGCTGTTCGCATCGTCAAAAATAATATTTTGTTAAGAGATAAGACTCTTTTTGCAATGTTCATTTTTAGTGAATCCATCTTGTTTAATCACATTTGAATAGATAGCATATTATAAAATCGATATGTATAGTGCAATGTCAGCCCGATGTCGACCCGTTGTTATAAAATTACTTATAACTCGATATTTTAAAGTATAATATCGGCCCATCATAGGCCCAGTATCATAATTCACACTCAAGAGAAAATGTAACTTTTATTATTTTCTTTTAAATTACTTGTTATATTAAATTTAATTGTCTATGTCTCTTTTTAAAAAAGCTGTGAATGATACTTGGTATAAAATAAAAATATAATGGGGTGTCAGGAATTACCCTGGTTCTTTCAAATGGCATTTGTACGGTGAATCTGTCCCGGCGTTGCAAGTACTCAAACTAAAGTATGTTAACCCTCGAAATTTATATAACATAATTATATAAAAATACCGTTCATTTAATAAATATATTTTTCTTCTTAATATTTATTTCAATATGCGTTTGAAATATTTTATTTAAAAAAAATATTCAGTTCTGCATGTTCATACAAATATGTGGGATAAACTGCATTGAACTATTTCGAGATCATCAAGGTGAAAACACTCTCCCTGAACCTTTTTAGCTATTTAGGTTAGGAATCAAGATGTTTATTCACAAGATTTGACAATTTGTGTTAATGCTGTTTTTCTAATATTATTATCTGTCATTACATTTCACATGTTTTCGCGATTGTCTAACGTTTGTTTACTTTCATTGCATGTAAAATGAGGTCGCCAACCCTTTTGAACCCCATTGATCCTGCATCATTGTTTCGACTTTAAGAACATGCAAGTTCGTCACGCATACATCATATTCAGCTGAGTTGTATACACACTAGAATGCGATTGTGTTGGCATTTAAATTAGGCTGGTGTTGCTGTGTATTAGGGTGGATTAACTGAGGAAGACTCGAACACGCGATGTACCTGAAATATGCTTCAAATCGAACAGAGAGAATACGCCCGGATTGTAACTTTTGTTTAGAATTCAGGCGTTGTTGGACACTGCAGTTAACTTTTGAGCATTGGTCCTGGGTCGAGAACATTGTTAACAAATTGAATTAATACAAATGTGTAGTTATAATCTTCATATATGCGTTAAATATTGATGATAAAGGTATATAAAGGTATAAATGGTTAATTCATTGATGTTAAAATTATATACTCAAAGAGGAGTCCGATCGTCATCAAGTGTTGTGAAATGGAGAATAAAAGCATGTTTACTTTGGTAATACCATTTGATTTACAATCCACTCTATGACATCAGTTTAATTTTGCAACGTTTATGTTATTTGAAATAATAGGTAAGGAGAGGTGTTCTGATTTTACTGCTGGATCGTTATGTTATCCGGCGTGAACAAACACACAACTAACATAATAAAACTTGCAACATCCTGTTGATTTGAGATACGAAAATATAACCGGTCAACCTTTTCAATGTTTAAACGTAGTAACATGGTAAAATAATGTTTAATCTAAGAAGAGTAAAATACGTGTATAAGTGTGTTATTTTATGTATCTTTCTTACAAGCTGCTCAGTTTTCTTTTGGTAATTTCGAATACTAAATCACATCGCCTGAAGTAAGCATTGAAACCAAGGCATGATTAAAATAGCAACATTTTGAACATTAAACTAACGTTTAATTAATGAAGCATCGCTAACATTAATATCATTAACTATAGAAAGTTTATTCAAGAGCAATAATGACTTATGCAACACGATAGGAAACTGTAAAACTGAGAGTAAGCCTTTAAATAATTACAGATTTAAAACAATCGGAGTAATCTGTATACTTACATATCTACAGATATGCAAAGCAAAAGTATACGTTATTCTGGATTCCATACCCTGCATCAAATAGATTTATGCTTCTAAGATGCTTAACGAGTGGAATTATCATGTGTTTGTTATCGTGTTGACCTTATTTAAAGCAACTTGCTTAAGGGTCAGTTATAAAAGTGTAATCCATTTGATCCTCACTGTCTCTATGTCCATCGTATCTTACATCACCATTAGAGTATTTTTACTGTTTCTTAACTCATTTTTAGCGAGGCTGTTTTTGGAGAAAATCCTAGCTATTGTCATAGCCAGCTGGTCGTGTCGTGGGTTGAAAAGAGTACCGATATGCACACTTAATTCATTATTTATAAATAAAAAATCAATAAAATAAGTAAATAATTGGGATAATAGCATTGTTATTCAAATATAAAAGAAATAAAAAGTATCTTCATTGTTATTGGTTTACAAATGATCTACTACATACTCTTCATGGTTGTTAACAGTTTATGATATTTTTGCATGAGGAAACGATATGTTTCATAAGTGTATGCAAAATCTCCAGTTCTTAACTACAGCTTGGATATGGCAAATTCATTTCTGCAAATGTGGGCAGCCTTGCAAGCAAATTTGGGACTTAAAGGAAAACGTGCAGTGATATTTAAATATGTGTCTATTTCGTATGAGCGATACATGATAAACTATGTTTATGCCAACAATGTGTATTTTATTCATGGCTATTGTTCAACTTTCTTATTTAATAGCTTATGACGAGGGACTATTATTGTCGGGTAATCTGAGTTCAGAAAACAATACGCATGTGCTTTTATTTTCTTTATCCCACTTTTAAAAACTATTTACTAACATTAACGCATATTAAACGATTTATGAAAAATATATGCCGAATAAATCTTGCTTTATCAATATTAAGGAACATAAGACTGAGTTTTGCTATTAATTAGTTATGAAAAAAGATGGTGCAAGCGTTAAAAGCAATTCGGATATTCGTAGAATAAATGTGTGGTACTTGTTTCTTTACTTTGATTTTCGATTCAGAATACCATGGCAATCGGAAATCTGCAAAGAATTAGCAAAATACATGCCGTTTTACAGTTCTAAAATCTTTAAGTTCTGATCACACAAATAAAAGTGCCTCTATTGCAATTTTAAGAAACATGCGCAACGTCGGTCTAATTAAACCTGTTTAAAAGTTGACGAAGCTAAGCAGATACTTATTTTAATCTTTTCCCACTCAGAAGCAAAGTGAAAAGGCTTTGTGCTAACAGCATAAAACCAAAACAGTCTGTGAGTAACTCGCAGTCTGTTCAGGTTTTCTGCTCATATCTAAGGGTCGGAAATGAAGCATTTAAAACTGTAATCTAGTAAGAAAGGTCTTTAATTAACTTTAACTTTCTTAGGGACTACAGATGCGTCAAAACACGTTTATAAGTGGTAAAGGGTTAACACGGAGTGTCGACACTCCTGACATTTTGTACAATATTGGTAAGACCCACAAGTCGTATTAATCCATAAAATCACAATGAATAATATAACAGGTTAGCACTGTAAAAAAAACATATAAATAAATAGTCATAAGGATGGTCGTAAACTACGTAATTAAAAAGTATGAGCTCTGCACTCACTCCAGTTCAGAATAGTCCAATGTTCAAATGAAAATTGTTGCAAATAATCTATGTAAATTCTGTAATTTGGAAGCTGAAAATATAATGAACTTGTTCTGGCACTGTTCATTTATCCAAGAAATTATTAAACTAGTTGTTGATATTGTTCATAGAAGTAGACCAAGCATACCTATTCACATTACATGTCAGGATCTAGTATTTGGAATTATTAATCCAAAAATGAACGATTTATACATAGTATGCCTAGAGCTTAAACGGTGTATCTTTTATTGCCAAAGAAAAAAACAGAATCTCTTCAAAATACGGACTTGTAAAGAGTATAAAACAAACTTTTAAAGATAAAATTAAATCAGAATTTAAAATATGGTCCCTTGTTAACATATTTACATCTCATATAATGACATAACAAATCATAACACATAATATAAATTATGCTTATAACATAGTTATTTGTCAATGTTGTTGTAAACTCTGCATGATCAGTTCTTTGCAGTTCTGCACTTACTATATAATTTTCTAATGTGCAATATTTTATGTTAAATGGTATACATACTTACATTCAACATTAATTTAGTTTGTATTGTTCAAACTAGCGTTTTTTGTTGTTGTTGTAAAATACGTTAACTATAACACAATTATAATTGTATATTAATGTATGTTGAATGTACTACAATTATATTTATTATATTATATTCACATCAAAAAGCTGTACATGAAATACTTTCCTTTATAAAATTCATAATACTTTATATGAATGTATACACTATTCTACGTATGTATACGGAGTGAATAAAATTTTGCACGGAAAAAAATGTATGCGCTCTTAACCTAACAACTTCTGAAGATTGAAATACAACGAATCTATACAAACACTTATAGAAATATTTTTCTTAACAGAGAATCTCGACCCGCCTGACCTGTTATATAATATTGGTAGGACCCCTAGGCCTGATTTATCTTACACAAATCACAATGATTTATCTAAAAAGTAAGCACTGTACATAAAAATGTAAATAAATATTCATAAGAATGGTCGTAATCAAGTTCTACGTAATTAAACAATATTAACTTTTCCGCTAAAAACTAATGAATATTGAAATACGACAGCATGAAAAGGAATAGGTTCAGCTGAATACACGCTGCAATCGTGAGTCAAACTAAATATTGACAATAAATAGACTTCACACAGAGGAACTCCCTTATAAACATTCAACAATCTCCTCAAATACTAATTTTTAAGACGATTTAACAATTTGTCAACACAATACAGGACATAACATACAACACCACAACACGAAATATAAAATGATAATAATAATATATAATATATAATTTATATGTTTAAATGTTCTCCCGCTGTCATGCATATGTGCATCCTGAGTAGGAGAATGTCACCATAATAACATTCAAAGCCTATGAATAAGCCCTCCGATAATTCTAAACATGTGCCAGTAAGCTGCGTTATTATGCGGTCGTGGTTTCACTAAATGCTTATTGACACCCCAAGCTTCTGACAATTTGCCTTCCAGCTCAAAACAATGTCCTATCAGATTTAGTGAGGTTTTTGTATGATATTCACGATATTTACTATGAAGATTCGTAAAGGCACCGTCTTTGTCGCTGAGTAATCCAGTAGTTCGAAATGTTAAATACTGTAGATAATACAAGTATGACAATGAGTCAACCACTGCAAGGTCTATCCAGTAATCGCTGAGAAGCCGGCAACCTGAATCCTCCACTTTTATCGTTCTGTAGAACTCAGCGACAAGCTGCCCAGGAACATAATTAATTTCGTGTCTGCTAAAAATCGTACACAAAGCAACCTCTTTTTGCAAGATGTCTATGACCTCTTTTTTTCGGCGTCCCATCATCTCTGAACCAAACTTATGCTTTTCGTTACACATGAAAGGGCCAAAAGATATTATTATTTTGTTAGAAATGAGAGCGTCTACTTGCTTTAGAATTGCAGCAGCCTCTTCAAAACGCCGGGCAGAGAAATATATCGACGCCAACTTAAAGCGACTCGATGTCACGTCGGACATCAGAGACTTATCACACAAAGTGAAAATCTCCTGCGGTATTGTTTGATTCTTACCGATACACAGCGATGCCTTCATTACAGCCTGAATGGAATACTGGAATGGTAATGTAATAGAGACTGCTGAACTAATGTGTCCCGTGCTGGTTTTATTAATGGTCTCAAGCTTTCGAATGAATCGGACATGGTCGTTTATAACTCTTGATGTGTCTACTGCTGCAAGCATTCCCGTTTTGTAAAATGTTCCGCATGAGTTTGTGAAGATATTATTAAACATCGTGCATGCAGCAACGATATTCAGTTCTTCGAAAGGAAGCTCATTAGTACTGTCTGTGAAATTCGATGATATACGGTTACCAAGGTCGTCCATTTTAACATTATGCAAGCAAGACAAATCGTCACGGATCATAAAACAATTCTATCAAAACCGGAAACTCGTTCAAACGAAGTTTACCGTCAAACAAATTCACTTTGACCGTCGTGTAGTGGGGGCAATATCGCACCTTTAACCAACGCCTTAACGTTGTCAAACACAATTGTAAACACTGGATAAGATTTTCATCTTTCCAGATATGTGGAGGTGACATTTCCACGCTATACATCAACGTAGTTTTTAAGTGAAACGTGCTTAAACGTTCGCCTACGAGCGGTTTGCAAAACTCTTTTCTGATTATTTTCATGATGACGTATACTTTCATTTGCGTCATTGAGAGGTCAAACATCAAAAGCCGCTCTATCAAATTGGTAGATAACCTCCAATAAAGCTCATGTGAGTTATCGAAGTTCGTACTGTTACAGTACCTAGGTGTTGGCGAGGGTCCCAGTTTGCTGTGTTCGCAACCTGCGAAGCCATAACAAGGAATACCCCGCTATTCTTAAGCTTTGTCAACAATGCTGGGGTAGGCCAATGCCCGGGTTTTGGCCTTCTGAAAATATATTGATAATCTTCAGGCATTTTTGCACAGTGAAATGCGTTGACCATATCTGTGTCGACCAAGTCGATGGTAAACGAAGGACCGTTTTGGATAAAGTCAACCCCCCATATTGTGCAGGTCCCTAAGATAAACTCTTTCATCGCAATGTTTTTCAGGAATACCCGCATCCCAGCCTCAATATGACGATAATTCTGAATCACCGGCAATTCTCTACGGCAAAATAGATAAAGTCTGAGTGCATTCCTTCTGTCGTAGAGCCTTCGGTTTGGCTTCCAAAACAATATACATCAATATCTGCGTTCGCTCCTTGTTGATTGATGGTGCATAACGCTTCAATATAAAGCCAAGTTGTCCTTCTCAATTAAATCGTTTCCTCATTGACGCCAATGTCACTAAGAGCCTTGTCAAGAGCCGCTGATGTCACAATGCACTTGTTTCCATCCATTATTCTGAAAGAGATATAACCGTTATGTTAGATTATATATACTTATGATATTGTATCTAACTCCTCCATAGGTGATGGATATTTCTATAAGAGCTATTGGCGAAAACAGTAAAACATTTACGCATATGTTATTTTTTTAAAGTGATGCATTGAAAACCTATAACTTGATGGGAAAATGTTTAGGCCGTTTCCTGCGTACAAGTTCTGTGTCTTTATATGAGATACTTGGAAAACATTCAGAGTAGTGATATAACATGTGACGTCGCAGTTCTAAAGAAAATACCTGTCAAACATTAATCTGATTATTATGATCGCAATGTTTATAAAGTTACCGAATGTAGAGTAGTTTTATTATCAAACGTCAATTGAGTTACAAAACATAAGACATCAATGAAGTGAGAAATGAGAACTCAAATCAACTTGGCCGGAATTGTATTGATAAAGGGTACGGCGACGTTAAATAAAACTAATCAATTCTAGCCTATATTCTTGAGAATTATGCATACAGTCATAGCAACAAAAATCATCAAACACGTTCTAAAATAATGACCATTTACCATCATTTGATATTATCGACTTATGGACTGTTCCTTTAACCACAATTGTTGATTGCTTTCCGTTTCTTGCCTTTATAAAGAACTTTGAGGTTGTTGAGACAACAATGCTTTCAAAACCTAAATTAACTGTTGTATTCTATAAGAAGAGGTAAAATAACCAGAATACGTATATAAGAGACTAGATAAACACATGGTATAACATATTCTATTAAATAAAAAATATTTTTTAAATTATTAAATTCTGTTTTACCATTTATTGTTTCGTACATATATTTCAGACAGTCAAATGAAATGCCATTGTCGTAACGTTCCTGATATTGTGCTATTATTAAAGTTACATATAATGCGTTATTTTTATATCAAGGTAAATGTGCAGCTGCATCTCAGGCGCTTTTGTTTAATTTCCGGACCTTTGTCTCAGCTACGCTTTATTTTTCACCCCAATGATTGTTTATCGACAATGACGCTTAATTTTTCCGTTCATTACAAAGTTTCGCATAAATGTTTTACAAGCATTTGCAACATCTTAACAAAATGCTGTTTGCTCTAAAACCAAGGACCTATCAAATCTTAAACTGCTGCACATTGATGTCCACTAGCAAGCGTGTGCGAGGTAATGGAAATGTGTCTAGACCTTTCTACTGTAACGCCATGTAGAGACATCTGTATTATAATCCATATTATCAAGCTGCTTTTCGTAAAGATTTACAATATTTTACGTACGCTTTCTAAAGCTCTCCGAACATGAGCTTCTTTGACTGCTGTCATTCGCTTTCCTTTGTATTTTCTAGCAATTTGTCAGGCAGATTTCTGCGACGGACTAATCGGATGGGCTGCAACTTCAATAACGTTTCGTTTTTAAGGACCCATTGTCTGCAAAAACCGTAAAAGTAATACTAGTCAAACGTTACAACAGTATGGGGACATTAATTAATTATTATTTTCCGATGAATACCTTCAATTCAAAAGTGACTGCGCTTTAAAGTGGGTATGCACTTTTTTGTCAAATATTTATGAATTTAAAATACATGAGTAAATAACTTATTATACATATATTCACACCGGGTATGCGGATACTTTGATAAAATATGGCACTTCGATACCAGATAACAACAAAAGCCACGCGCGAGAGTTGAGTTTTCAGATTTTTTGCATTTATGTTCTATTCATTTGGTTTTCAGACGCGTTACATTGTTTGGTCGATTAATTGTATAGTACTTCATATTGTGGAGCAAGAAAGTCGTGAGAAAAAACAGTGGATTATAAAAAAAGAGAAAAAAATTGCATCGATAATCGTCATGAATTCGATGATCAGTACGTATTTGAACAAAATAAAAATACTTGGAAATAAATTAAGAACGTGCCAACTAATCGAAATAAAAGATCAATATGTCCATTAATGTTACACCATGTTAAATTTTAGTTGAATAACGTATTTGAGGAAAATCCAATGTTTGAAGAGTCGGGTGCCAAATTTTCATGGACACTTCTTTTACCGATCTTCTCAAAGACAATGGCACTTCGATTCCAGATAACTCGACACTTTTTACCAGATATAACACACTCTATTCAGTGAATCAGAAATGCAGAATTCGCTGTGGAATACTGCTATAGTAAGCAGGAAATACATAAAAATGTATGTACTGACGTAAATTAAAAACGAATTACCGAAAGATGTTCATATCCCTTTGGAATATGATTATAAAAGGGAAAGGCAAGTGTAAAGCTCAAAATGAAGGGAGTTTGCCAATCTCTTTAGAATTGTGTGGCTACGCATTAGTATCGTCTTCATGATGCGATTCTAATGAGCACCAATTACAAAGAATTTTATGAGGTGTATTGGCCGCTTTAAGACCCCTTGCTCCCCTTATCTAGAGTCCTGCTATAAGTTCTATTGAACATAGTCGTGTTGATCCACATGATCCGTTGTATTTTCAATTCTCTTAATCTCAATTTACCATTTAAATACAAGTTTATTACTTAGACAATTATTATCGGTCGTCACTTGAAATATATTACTTCAGAAATAAGCATTTGAATCTTCTTTAAAATTTGCACTTATAATATTAATTTTATTAATTAATAGTAATAAGACTTTTGAAAACGAACAACGCCATTGGTTATATTTTACATGTGTATGTAATTACGTTATGCATAGATCTCCAATGTGTCAGGCTTGACAATTCAAATTGATTCGTACTTTAAAATGTTTGATAAGAATAGCCATAATATACATAAATGCATTTCAGGTAGAAGATAAAACTCGGTTATCAGAGTGCCCAATTTGTTGAAAGTCTCTGTTATCCGAAGTGCCCTATATCGGAAATCAAAGTATCCATAACTTCATGAATACCATCTTTTAAAACATGCTCTCTCGTCGTTTATATTTCATTGAATACTTTCCAATTTTCAGTATTTTAAGCACATTGAATACTCTACATGCTGGAATATCAAACAATTTCATGCAATATTTTTAAGTAGTTTTATTTTGTAGAAATATTTATTGTTCATCCAGTTTATGCTGTTTTCCGACCGAAATTTCTATTTTTGTGTGAAAAATCTACCATTCTTCCGTGATGTTTTTTGTTGCAATAGAAAATGATACACCATTTATAAACTCGACCATGCGCCTTGTCTAAAAAACTAATCTTTATGATATAACTTTAAAAAAAACTGATGAACTTACCTCTCGCGCGTGGCTTTTGTTGTTATCTGGTATCGAAGTGCCCTCCGTTATCAAAGTATCCGCATACCCAGCGTGATATTTTAATATAAATTAAAACAAAAGTTAAGAAAAAAATGTGTCGAAAAATGCGAAATAAGCCAGATATTTAATACTGAAATCGAAAATGCCTGTACACTCGATTTCGCCAGCATGTATACTATGCATGTACGATGTGAATCTTAATTTAGTCTTACGGATCATTTTATTTTCTTGAAACGATATTTATTCATACGACACACGAACACTAACTCCATCACTTATAAGGAGACGAATGCTTCGGTAATTGTAGGAAAATATTTACGAAATATCTTCGTCACAATCGGCACGGGGCGCTTATTTGTATTTGCTGCTTTTTATGTCATGCGTCTTCAATGTTAAAAAAAGTTCTTGCCTTTTTGTGTTATTGTAACATATTTGTATCAATATATCACAATTTAACACATATAAAAATGGTCATGCCCACTTTAATCTTAATATATTTTATGATTTAAAATGAAAGTGAACGATTCCCTTACAACATTAACACGTATCATGGACGTTATCTCTTTCGAACCTCATAACTTTTGACACATCAAATATAAAATTGGAAATAGTGAACAATATAAATTATTATCATATTTGATAAATAATTTGTTTCTACATACCTGGCAACTGTAATTGATGTGTTAATCCTCTTAATAACAGATTTTCGCGAGTTTTCAGAACCACTATATCATGTAACACTGTCATGGCCGCTAAAACAAAGAGTACCTGCTTTCAAACATTTTTTGTAATTAAATTACTATTTTTTAAAGAGAATTTAACTATAACTTATATCAGACAGCTTAAGCTGCATCGTTAATGACGAAAATAACTGATACAGCTGTTGTGGGATCTTTGATGACGAACAATTCCTCATACACTTTATAAATTCTGATAGAAGATACACGACCTAAACTGGATCCAATTTCAACAAAAACAGATAAGCTTGAAATTATGCATATTACGAAACAATTTACAATGGCGAGATTTCAGTCTCGAATAGTTGTTAACAAAAATTCAAATACGCAGATCAAAATCACGGTATTTTGCTTGTAATGCATGTCTAGGTGCAATAAAGTATTGTACTGTTGTAATCTGATTTGTACCGTGTGTTGAATAACCGTGTCGTTTACCGCGTAAACGCCCCACTCCCAACAAATAACAAACAGCATTTGTGTGCCTAGAAGATTAAGACGAAACTGACATTTAACAAACTGTTGTTTGTTACAACGAAGTTACTGGTTTACTTTGTTTCTTTGCATATTATTCATTCCCGATATCGGCGTGGCATGGTGTTTAAGTAGTCAATAGTGTTAATTGGCAGGACGTTGTGAAATAAAATTGTATAATTTACCGGTACTCCTTTAAAACTGCATTTAATTTATTTAAACAAAGTTTAATGGTAATCTTAAAAATAAAAATGTGACCGGTAAATCGAATGTCCAGAAGGTTAACAAGTTGAATTTTAACTACGTAGACATAAAGTGACGCTTTGAATATGCATACGAGTATCGTCTCAGCTACGCGTGCAGCAACCGACGCTGCAACGAGCGTAATACCTGCGTCTGTCTCTACAATAGTACATAGTACTTTGTAATTGGGGCACCAGATGACATTAATTCTACGGCGATTGTTGAATTTACGAAATTATAGGAAAGTCGTAATGGCATCCGTTGGTCTCAAGTTGTGAAGTATTAAAAAAAATTGTGTGGGCACCCAATTAACCACATACGCTTTCGCACAAAATTGTCAAGGAAATATGGAGAACGCGGGTATTTAGGAGGTGGCCACGCTGCGTTTGCATGACGCAAAAGCAGTCTTTGTAAACAAGACATCGGTCCTGTTTATTCGCCATTATAGTTAAACTTGCTTTCAAGTCGGAATAAAACCAATAAATAAACGCTGCACAAAAATCCTAGCGTAAAATTTTAATGACTGGTGATATTATTGAAAACATCCCCCACACCAACACACACACACACATTGTCTATGGAAATTGTGTCCTGATAAACCACTTCTTACTTAGATACGCACGATACTAAATGTATATTACGTATTAATATATATTGATATGACTGATACCTATCTTAATATAAGCAATCTAGCAGCGATTCGGATAGACATGAATCTAATAAAAGTTACAACAATTACATGTATTTAATATTAGCTGACTTCATTGCGAGTATTGCATTAACATATTCGAAGCCCCGACTATCAAACTTTTGTGGTTTTTCTTAAAGAAAGAAAGTTTAACAAACTGAATTAAACGAAAGCATCATTGTAAAAATAACAGAACAGAATAGTTTATTTCGACTTAAGAAAATATAAATATCATCGTCATAAACATACATAATTATGAAATAACAGCTTGCGTTTCAATCAAATATATTAATATATAAATAACATTATAATGAATTTATTTTCCCTTCAAAATGAATGTTATTGTAATTTGTATATTTTCACAAGTTGATGTTCTTAAAAAGATCTTCTTTACATAAACGTGCTTCCTGACATCTATGCTCTTCCGCCATTACACTTTATGGCGGTACGTCGAATCAGCTACATATTTATTTTTACTGATATAAATAAACGACATCCTACATGTGCTAAAAGATTGAGTGCTGAACACATATGAGCCGTGCTCTGTGAAAAGAGATTTAATGCATGTGTGTTAAGTGTCGTCCCAGATTAGCATGTGCAGTCCGCACAGGTTGACGCGGTTTCATAATGTAAACTCACCCCTTTCACGTTGATCTGAAAGATTACAAGAGGACCTAAAACGCCAAAGGACGCTCACCTGAGATAAAAAAGAAATGCCCTGTTTTTTTGCAGCCCAAAATATCAATAGAACACATGTTCTAACCAAGTTTCATGAAGAATGAACAACAAATGGCCACCTGGCGGCCAAGTTTTCAACGGACCTGAACCGGTTTTGAACTCGTCCAAGATATCATTGGGACAAATCTTCTGACAAAGTTTCATGAAGATCCGATAATAAATGTGGCCACTACTATGTTAACAAGGCAAATATTTATGACGCACAACGGAAGACAGACAATTGACAAAAGGTGATCACAAAAGTTCACTATGAGCAAACAATATTATGCTCATAAAGATTGTCACCATGTTTGAAGATGATATTGTTAAAACTAATCGAGTAAACTAAATCAAGATATGATAACAACATTTGCACTCAGCAAGTGTCATTTAGATTTAACTAAAAATGTGACTAAAAGTATTCACATTGTTTCACTATAAACAACTGTAGATATACACAAAACTACCCCCCACCCCCTGAGAGCCTTGTTTATAAACAAACATGAATTTTTTTCAGACTCACCTTGCAATTATATTTCCAATTAAAAAAATCAATAAATCCGTTTGAAAACACAAATCTTTGATAATGTGGGTTATTGTATTAAACAATGACACCCAGTTTAATTTAGCAAAAGTGTGGACCCTTCAAGGGAGAGTATCTTGAGCATACTAGTATGTTGATGAATAAAGAGTTTTCTCAAATTCCTGAGTAAGAGTTAGGACTCATTGTATAAATAGAAAGTTCTGATATCACTTCCTTTCTGGCATTGGATTCCAAGGCTTAAACATACAGAAAAAAATCAACATTTAAAATCTACATTAATCTGCAGAGATATGTATAGTTATATAACAAAAGCATCACAAAATGTCTGGAAGAGGTAAGCCAGCAGGAAGGAAGAGGAAAGCTTAGACAAAACTGCCAAAAAATAAGGAAACTAGAGTGTTGACAAGATATTTTACTTTATAAATATAAGGAAAAAGACCCCCCCCCCCCTCTGGTGGCCATAGTTTTTACCAATGTAAACAATTTTCGAAATTAACTGTCGTATCCAGGAAACAAATGTTCTGACAAAATTTCATGTTCAAGATAGGGCAAAAAATGTGTTTTGTAGACTGTTGACATATTTTCACTATATACATATCAGTGCTAGCGCTGGCCCAAAATTTCTTTGAGCCAACCAGGTTTCGTTTTTCGGCGCGCGAAAAGTGGTTTTGTAATAATAATATATATTATCAACTTGTTCATATTCCTTTTTATGACAACAATGGCATATCACATATAATATAGCATGCAGTTTCCAATATAGAAATAATTATTATGGTACTTTTCAAAGTACAAACATAAGTTAATTTGCACATGGACACTTAAACGTGGAGTAAGTTATCCCAAATTTGAAATCCTGAAAATTAGCCCGGATGTCTAAAAATCAGGAAACCAACAGGAAAAAAGGGCAAAGCCCCCCACCCCACACAGAGACTTGCAAATTGTTCTTTGTTATAGTCTTTCCAATTGCAATCTCAAGTGAATACAATTCGAAATAATATAAACCACATCGCCTGTATTACCGCATGTGTATTCGGCATTCTATTTCTTCTATAAAGAACTCCGAAAATAAATTTAAATTATATAGAGAGAACTGCCCCACCATGTTTTTCCACCCATGATGACAATTTTCGAACTCGTCCGAGATATCTATAAAATCGATGTTTAGAAAATGGTGTATCATGTTTAGGCAAAAATTGTGACTTCTAGAGTGTTAACAAGCTTTTTTCTATATAAATATAAGGAAAATGACCCCCACCCTCCCAGGCGGCCATGTTTTTTTACCGATCCAAACCATTTTCAAACTCAGCCGTCATATCTAATAAACACATTTTCTGACCAAATGTCATGAAGTTTGGACCAAAAATGTGACTTCTAGTGTGTCCACATGTTTTTTTCACTATATACATATAGTGAATACTGCCCCGCCTCTTGGCGGCCATGTTTTTTTTACCGATCTAGACCATTTTCAAACTCGTCCGAGATATCAATAAAACCAAAGTTTTATGATGATTGGGCAAAATATTGTGACTTCTTTAGTGTTCACAAGATTTATCTAAATCCATATAATGAATACTGCCCCGCTCCCTGGCGGCCATGTTTTTCAACGGACCGAAACCATTTTTGGACTAACATATTATTTACACGAACATTTTGACAAAGTAACATGAAGATTGAGTATCAAATGTGACTTCTACAGTGTTCACAAGTTGTTGTTTTTTTAACCTAGTGACCTAGTTTTTGCCCCGCATGACCCAGTTTCAAACTCAGTCGATGTATTAATGACACAAATGTTCTGACCAAGTTTCATGAAGATCGAACAATAAATGTGTTCACAAGGCAAAATGTTGACGACGGACGACGGACAAAAGGCGATCACAAAAGCTCACCATGAGTACGTTGTGCTAAGGTGAACTTAAAATATGTCGTTTTTACATAATGTTAATTTCGAACTTTATGAAATTAAAACGGTATGAACAATGAAACACAATAATTAAAAGCAATGTTGTAAGCGATACGACATGAACATAAGCGGCGACATCAAAAATTAATTAATGGACATTTTAAATCTGTTTATGTTTGTCATTTATATGCTTTTACGCAGGTTTTTTAAATAAATAATGAAAGATACATTTGCAAAAATCTTAAATTAAATTAATTATTTATTGTACATTAAGATAACGAACAAGATATGGCCGCGTTTGTTACAAACGTGAGCGTTTATAAATTATCTCGTTTTTTAAGAGACTACATATTCAAACACTATGACATTTCGAAATTAGTTTTTTAACATTTTGTAGTTTTTCAATTTATTTTTTAATAACAATCATTGGCTAAATGATTATTTTTTTAATATTATATATTTATCATTGCTCCTGTTAATGTATATTGATTTTCAATGAAAGTATCCGAGATGACTTAATAAAACCATCAAGCCTGGACGTGATTGACTTGCTATTGTCAGTAATAACATTTAATCCATTTCAACCTTCCAGATGTATTTTAAAACAATATCATATCAATATTCGAGTACTTTTACTGTTTCTTAACACATTTTTTAATATTATAAATGACTATTAACATGTTTTACTTGGTCTAAATGACCAGTGTAGATGAAATGTAATGCCGAGTCAGCGGCGATGCGGCGCGTTGTCGGCGATAGGTTAGCTGCTCGGGAATTCAAATGCCATTGTTTAGTCTAGATCACCTGGGCTCTTGACCATTGTTATATAAGGATTATGAGGAGCACCCAGAGGAAACCCCACCCGCCCGGTATGGGGACCACCAACCAAATTAACATGCTTTCCTTGTTCTATCCCCGATCCCGGAAGTATGCAAGTTTCGTTGGTGGGTCCCGTACCGGGCAGTGTTTCCGCCGGTTACTCCGGCTTCCCCCCGCAAATCAAGAACAAAGATGCCCAAATTGAAAATCTTGATGTAAATAATGAAGCTATAATTCATAAATGTCATGCCTAGTTTTTGTCTAGTAAATAAATTAAGTAGAAGTAGTGGGACACACACCGGGTCCACACATCATAAAAACAGCTTCATGGGTTTCTTGAAAAGCCTAAAACCGTTTTTTGGTTCACAAGATAAAATGGCAGAACATTGAGTAAAATAATCCTCAGACAAGAAGTTGCTTCATTTGCAAATCGTTTTACCATTTTGTTTGCAACTGCCGAAGGAACTTAAACGCAACAGCACTAACAACATGTACAATTGTAAGGGCACGGTCGTCGGTTTTGTAAGCGGGTCGCTATTCGACCGGAAATGGAGACTTATTGAAATATTTGTAAGTTGCGTACTTCGATGCGCTTTAAATATAACTAATTTGCACTATGTGACAAATCGAATACCTATTCCCTATAAAATCGATAAAAATATAATTTAAAATATCTTATATACATGCCCTTTAAAATTGTTTTAATTTGTATAAGGATTTTGTTAATGTTTTGAATGTTTTTCAAGCGATCGGCTTAAATTAAATTGATTCCTAACACTTATGTTTTATACCGTCCAACTTTATGGAGGAACATCGGATCAGAAAGCAGTGTTTCCGTTTATTTGTACTTATATGAATACCCTGCATCAAACTTGTGCAATCCGTTAGTGCTGAACATATATTTATAAGTGTTTTGTGTATGCGTAAGATTTCGCGCAGAGGCCTTGTATATACAAGCTTGTAAACCTGTACCACACTTACAACGTTGACTTACCATGATAAAATCCATTTAACTGTATCCACGACGGTAGTTAATCCGATTATTTCCGGACACATTGCTCCACTTATAAATCGATTGTGTAACGGACGCACGCGTTAATGTATCTGATAGTAATATCGTTATGAGCTTTAATATGAAAGGCTACACAACACCAACATCAATCGCAAAATACACATGCACCAATCACATAACCAAGGTTGTAAAAATGTTATATGATACCAAATATTTGTATACATATATATATGATTGTGAGTGTGTATATAACAAATGTTATTTTGTAAACTGTAAAACATTTATGTAAATATATATGTAAATAACTTTTATTGATTAATGCACCTGCTATGAACATGAAACTGAAATCAAACACTATGGCATGCCTACGTGAGTTTTTCTATATTTTTGGCTTTCTAACAAGGAATATACAATTTCACCCCCCCCGCCCAAAAAAAAAGGCTACTTAGATCTAATATTTATGTTTTGTTCACTCACCTTTGTGTTTCAAATATATACTAAATATACCGTTCATATCTAAATTTACACTTTTTAATATATACACTCTAGTTACATTTCATGAGACTAGAAACTACATTTTTCTCCAAAATGACCCAATAACCCAGGTCTAAGACAAATACACGTAATATTGATTTTTTTATATGTTTTCCTTCAATTGCTTTCAAACGTGTATTTATCTATTTATCTTTTATTGTATGTTCACAATTAAAACTACATGCTGATGTATCAACATATATCTAACAGATATCTAACATGATGCAACATATATCATCATTAACCGATTATATAGTATGTGTTACATGCGGAATGATGGGCATATTGCCTCTTTTCCTGAATAAACATCTACATTATGTTATATTTTCCACAGTACATTTATTATTCTGTACTACGTATGATATAACAAATGCTATATTATCGGATTGTAAAACATTTCACTTGTTCAGATGGCTCTGTATTTTTATAGAGAATATATTGTACTTCATAACATTGTGTAACAATATGCATGTTTTATTATGACCTTGACTTTGATATGTGTAGAACATCTTTTGTATACTTTTATGTACTCATGGGCATTTCTGCCCCGATGTATTTGGAAATAAATCCTAAATCCTATACCAAATACTTAAAATATTTTCGTCTATGCTTGTTGTTGATGTTTTTTGTTTATAGATTATTCTTGATTCGTATGGTATGTATCGATGTTCATAACCAGAACTTTGAAAACAAAGTAAACTGTGCCTTTTAAACCTTTATTCAAACTATAATTCTATGGGCCAAATGTATAATCGATATTTCATGATCATAATTAGGTTACATACACTATCCTTTCAACAAGAAAAAAAAGAATAATTGCAAAAGGAATTAATGTAGTTTCACGATACGTACACGTTTTGTTGTAAGCGATATTGGGTGAACGTAAGCGCCGCCGACAAAAATAAACTATTCAACATTTTTAATTTGGTTGAAAAGAGCAACGATAACCACAATCCATTATTAATATTAAAAAACGTATACAATAAAAATAAATAAATACATATTGAGATAATACAATTGTTATTCACATTTAAAAGAAATTAAAGGAAATTCAATTCAGTGTTGTTCGTTTACAAATGATTTACTACATGCTCTTTAAAGTTGTAAGCAGTTTATGATAGTTACATGAAAAAAAACACACCATATGTTTCATACGTTTTCGCAACATCTCCAGTTCCCAACTGCAGCATGGTTATAAAATATGTAGTTGTGCCATCGTTGGTAGCCTTGCAATCTTTCTTTATCCTACCTGTTTAATATCATTTACTATCATTAGGTCATATTAAACGATTTAGGAATAAATATATACCAAATACGTCTTGCTTTATCAATATTTAGGTACATACGAATGATTTTGTAAATTAATGGTTATTAAAAAAGGGAAACACGTTTGAGGCAATTCGGAATGTTGGAGAATAATTGTTTGGTACATTTTTCGTCGATTCTTTGATACTTTGACTTTTGATTCAGAAATACCATGGCAAACGAAAATGAGCAAAGAAAGAAGAAAAATACATGTCGTTTTACAGTTCTAAACCCTTTGAGTACTGCACGCGCCGATACAAATTCCTCTTGAACCCACCTGACATGTTATACAATATTAGAAAGACCCTTAGGCCTAATATATCTAACAAAAGTGACCATGAATGATCTAAAAAGTAAGCAATGTACATACAAATATAAAAACATATTCAATATATAAGAATGTTCGTAAACAAGGTCTACGTATTCAAAATGTTTTGTCTCTTTCGATAACACTTTCTGAAAATTGAAATACAACAACATGGTAGATATGAACAGGAATATGTTCACCTGCATCCACGCTACAATCATGAGTCAAGCTGAAAATTTACAATAAATAGACATCACAAAGAAAAAATCTCTCATCAACATTCAACAAGCTCCTCCAATATTCATTGAAGGCGATTAAGAAATCTATCAGCACAAATACAGGACAGAACAAACAACACCACAGCGCGAAAAATAAAATGATAACAACTGCTATGAGACACTCTTATATATATTCACCCGTTAGCATGCATATTTGCACCCTGAGTAGCAGAATGTCACCAGGATAACATTCTAAGCCCATAAATAAGACTTCCTATTATCCTAAACATGTGCCAGTAAGCTGCGTTATTCTTCGATCGAAGTTTAACTGAAAACCTATAGGCACGCCAAGCTTTGGACAAATTGCCTTCCAGTTCCCAACAATGTCCTATCAGATTTAATGAGGTGTCGATATGATAGTTTTTGTGTCTGAAAATCGCAGTCTGGAGATTCTTAAACGCAATTTCTTTGTCGCTGATTAATCCAGTAGTTCGAAATATTAAGTACTGTAGGTAATACAAATATGGCAATGAATCAACCACTGCAAGGTCCATCCAATTCATCCAGAAAGGTATTGGTACAACACGGCACGCTTTATCCTCCGCCGTTACCGTTCTGTAGAACTCAGCGACAAGCTGCCCAGGAACACAATTGATTTCGTGTCTGCTAAAAATTGTGCTCACAGCAACCTCGTTTTGCAACATGTGTAGGAACTCTTTTCGGCGTCGCAGCGGCTCTAAATCAAATTTATGGTTTTTGAAATTAAACTTAAAGCAAGGGCTATAAGGTATTACTTTATTAGAAACGAGTGCATCTACCTGATTAAGAATAGCAGCAGCCTCTTCAAAACGCCTTGCTGAGAAATATATCGACGCAAACTTAAGGCGACTTGATGTCACGTCGGACATCAGAGACTTTTCACACAAAGTTAAAATCTCCTGCGGTAATGTTCGATTTTCACCGATACAGAGCGACGCTTTCATTATAGCCTGCATGGAATAATGAAATGGTAATGTAATAGAGGCTGCTGAACGAATGTATCCCGTGCTGGTTTTATTAATGGTCTCTAACTTTTGAATGTACTGCGCAAAGTAGTTTATTAGTTTTGATGTTTCTTCTGCCATAAGCGTTGCCAAAAAGTACAAACATACGCATGAAAAAGAGATCATAGAATGAAACATATAGCTGGCAACAACGATATCCAGTTCTTCGAAAGGGAGTTCATTTGTACTCTCTGTGGAAATTGACAATATACGGTTACCAAGGTCGTCCATTTTAACATTATACAAACAATACACATCGTTACGGATAATATCCGTGAACAATTCAATCAAAGGCGGAAACTCATTCCATTGCAGTTTACCTGCAAATAAATTCACTTTTACCGTCGTAAAGTGAGGGCAATATCGCACTTTTAACCACCGCATTAATGTTGTCAAACAAAACGTTAAACATTGGATAAGATTTTCATCTTCCCAGATGCATGGAGGTGACATTTCCACGCAATACAGCAACGTGGTTTTCAAGTGAAACGTGCTCAAACGGTCGTTAACGAGCGGCTTGAAAAACTCTTTCCTGATTATTTTCATGATTACGTACACTTTCATTTGCGTCATTGTGAGGTCGAACATCAAAAGCCTCTCCATCAAATTGGTAGATAACCTCCAATAACGCTCATGTGAGTTATCGAAAGTTCGTACTGTTAATGTTCCTAGGCGTTGTTGAGGGTCCCAGTTTGTTGTGTTCTCAACGTGCGAAGTCGGAACAAGGAACACCCCGCTATCCTTTAGTTGTGTCAACAATTCTGGTCCAGGCCAATGCCCGGGCTTTGGCCTTCTGAAAATATATTGACAATCTTCTGGCAGTTTTGCACAGTGAAAAGCGTTGACCATATCTACGATACCGCCGAGGATAACCGAAGGACCGTTTCGGATATAGTCAATACCCGCTTTTTTACAGTACCATTCTATAAACATGTTTATCACATTGTTTTTCAGGAATAACCGCCCTTGAGCATCAATGTGACAATACGAAAACAAATCATCCGGTAAAACTTTAAAAACTAACAAATAATCAGGCAAGGGCCATTGCAGACAGCAACACTGAGGCGGGGTTGACATGTCCATAACCACAAAAGGCTGCCCGAGCTCTAACTGCAAGTCCGCAATATTAATAATCGCCGGAAATCTATGGCACACAAGACAATCAATGTCTGAGTCCATACCTTCTGTAGTAGAACCTTCGGATTGGCTTCCAAAAATATATGCATCGGAATTCACAGTCTGTGTTTGGATGGTGGCCAAAGCCTCTTTATAAAGCCAAGTTCTCCTTCTCAATTGAATCGTTTCCTCATTGACGCCAATGTCACTAAGAGCCTTGTCAAGAGCCTTTGATGTCACAATGCGCTTGTTTCCATTATTCTGAAGAAGAAATAACCGCTATGTTAGATTGTATATACATGTACGTATTATATTGTATCTAACACTTCCATAGGTGAACGGTAGTTGTATAAGAGCTATTCTCGAAAACAGTAGAACATCTACGCATGTGTTGTTATTTTAACTGATTCACTGAAACCATATGACAGAATGGGAAAACGTTGCGGTAGTTTCCTGCCTAAAAGTTCTGTTTTTCTTTACATTAGATACCTGGGAAACATTCAAGCAGTTCCGAGAAAAATTTCTGTCTAACAATAATCTGATTATTATGGTCGCAATGTTTATAATGTTACCGAACGCAGCGTAGTTTAAACGTTAAACATCTATTTTATTACAGAGCTACAAAACATAATAATTCTATGAAATGAGAAAAAAGAACTCAGATGAATACTTATAACATGTGAACGCAGATTTGTTTATATATACAAATAAAGGTATGCTTCACAAGCAAGTAACATTCATGATTATGAAGACAAAATGTATCAATTAATTTAAGTCGGAGAGAGAGATTTAGTCAGTACCATATAATATTGATTAGTTATATCAATATGGATTTCTTAAGATTTAAAACGATAGTCACCTTGGACGGAAGTTAAGTTATAAAGCATAGGGCGACGTTTAACAAGAGCACCGCCTTGCGGGTATAGACCGATCATCTATTTTTCGTTTTAAAGGTGAAGGGACCTATCTCAATTTCAATCACAAAGGAAGGAGGGGTGGAGTGGAGGGGGTGTATAGTGTGGAGGTGTGGTCTCTTATTACATTTTCTTCCAAAAATGCAAAAAAAAATGCAATTGGGGGGGATGGAATTCTTGGGCGGGATGGTTGGACAGTATTTCAAAAAAAAATTATACAAAAAAAAACATATTTGTGTTTTTTAACCATGTTTAAACAAAATGGGGGTGGGTGGGTTGGGGAGGTATAGTGTTAAGGAGTGGTGGTCATTTATTAGATGATATTTAATAAAATAAAAATTTGGAGGAGTGATTCGGGGGGGGCTTGGGGGATGGTTTGGGTGGAGTCTATTGTGCTTTGTCAGGTAAGAGTTGTTTTGTCAAAGTATCAATCTAATCTTATCATAAATAAAGAATTTATGGCAATTTTAGCACAATTTTATAATTTGACCTTGAGAGTCAAGATCATTCAAAGGTCAAGGTAAAATTCAACCTGCCAGGTACAGTACTCTCATGATAGCATGAAACTCTTTGAAGTTTGAAAGCAATAGCCTTGATATTCTAGAAGTAAAGTGGATCTAAACACAAAATTTAACCATATATTCAAAGTTAATGAGTTACTAAGTCAAAATAGAGCCATAATTCCGCAGAAATGACAACCAGAGTTATGCAACTTGTCCTTTACTGAAAGCAATATCTAAGATACTTTAGGGGTAAAGTGGACAAAACTTAACCAAATTTTCTATTTTCTAAGCATAAAGGGCCCATAATTCCGTCAAAATGCCAGTCAGAATTACATAACTTTGCCTGCAAAGTCCCCTTGTGATAGTTAGTAAGTGTTGCAAGTATGAAAGCAATATATTTGATACCTAAGGAATAAAATGGACTTAAACACAAAACTTAACCAAAATTTTCAATTTTCTAAGTATAAAAAGGGCACATGATTCTGTCAAAATGCCAGTCAGAGATACATAACTTTGCCTGCACAGTCCCCTTATGATAGTTAGTAAGTGTTGCAAGTATGAAAGCAATAGCTTTTATACGTAAGGAATAAAATGGACCTAAACACAAAACTTAACAAAAGTTTCTAATTTCTAAGTATAAAAAGGGCACATAATTCTGTCAAAATGCATGCCAGAGTTATCTAACTTTGCATGCCCAGTTCCCTGGTGATAGTAAGTAAGTGTACCAAGTTTGAATGCAATAGCTTTGATACTTTATGAGAAAAGTGGACCTAAACGCAAAACTTTACCCGACGCCGACGCCAAGGTGATGACAATAGCTCATAATTTAAGAAAAAAATAGATGAGCTAATAAAACTAATCATTTCTAGCCTATACTCTGGATAATTGTGCCTAAAGTCTTAGCACAAAATTCATCAAATACGTTCCAAGCTAATGACCATTTACCGTTATTTGGTATTATTATACCGACATATAGATAGTTCCTTTAACCACAATGGTGATTTCTTTCAGTGTCTTGCGCTAGTAAGAACGTTTGGGCGTTTAAGACATCAATGCTTTCAAAATCTAAATTTACTGTTTTATCATATAAGAAGCGGTAAAATAACCAGAAAACGTATATTAGAGGCTAAATAAAAAAATTGGATAAAATGTTCTATTAAATCAAAAAATGTACTTTAACTTATTGAAGTCGGTTTAACTATTCATTACTTAGGACATATATTTCAGTCAAATGTTTCGTCATTATCGTATCGTTCCTGATATTGTGCTAGTATAAAACTACATGTAATGCGTTATTTTTCATTTAAAGGTTAATGTGCAGCTGCATCTCAGGCGCTTTTCTAATTCCCGGATCCTTGCCACAGCTACGCTTTATTTTGCACCAAAATGAATGTTTATTGAAAATAGCGCTTGATTTTTCCGCATAAATGTTTTACAAGCAGTTGTGAAATCTTAAGCAAATGTTGTCTGATTTAAAACCAAGGACCTATCGAATATTTAACTGTTGTATATTGTTGTCCACTAGACGGCGTGTGCGAGATAATAGTCATGTGTCTACACATTTCCCCTGAAACGCAGTGTATACAAATCCGTATTATAAACCATATTCTCTAGCTGCTTTTCTTAAAACAACATAATATTGTTACATACGCTTCCTAAAGCTCTCTGCACGTGGGCTTCTTTGATTGCTGGCATTCGCTTTCGTCTGTATTTTCTATCAATGTTTCAGGCAAATGTCTTCACCCAAAGAATCGGATGGGCTGCAGCTTCAATAACTTTTCGTTGTTGAGGACCTTTTGTCTGCAAAAATCATAACAGCAATACAAAGTAAAACGTTACAACACAATGCGAAAATTAGTGAATGTAATTTCTCCCGATAAATACCTTTATTTCAGTAGTTGCTTCCCTTTATTTTTAATAAGCAAAAATGAAGTTCAAACAATACCAGTCGTGGCTTTGGAAAACTGATTTTTGATTGTTATGAATAACTGCATTGTACAGGCTTAATCCTTTGGAACCATACAAGAATAAGTAATTGAAGTTTATTTAAATTCAAATAGCACAGTGTTAATGCATGCAATTAAAACAGTTTCATAAGTAGGCCGTCATCAATTTCATACACACATCTTTTGACCACTTGCGTGATTGGTTGTTCATTATTGATAACACAATAGTTTATCAGTTTACATGATTTTTATTCCTAGAGTACATGTATAATATTAAATATAATTATGTCTGTACATGTCTGTATCACACAAAGTAAGGCCTTATTTTAAAATCGCATCGACAAAACATGAAATAATTCCCTTATCCTTGCCACAGCAATGCTTTAGTTATCGCCACAATGATAATTGATTGTTTATTGGTTTTGGTTAATGCAAAATATGCAATAGACATCAGTCCATGAGTATACATTATCAAAACAAAGTAATGTATATAAAGGCATAACGATTGATCAGTACTGAATTTCATAAGTTGTTAAATAAAGTAAAAATACACGAAAAGGTCTAGGAAATTTTTGTTTTTGGATTTCAGTATTTAGAATTTATTTAACAAACAATGTTTTTACGATAACATAAAAACAACAAAGGCGAATCTACAAGAGAGCAGGTAGTAAAGTTTGAGGAATGAATTATATACACTTAATCATAATAATATTAATACAGGTTTATTTGACTAAGTGCTTAATGCACATGCATAGCTTAGTTCCTGTTGGTACTTGTATTATCCGATTGCATTGATTCAATGAATTTTATTATGTTTGGTCTTTTCCGGTGATATTTATTTATATACAATTTTCTAATATAACCTTATAAGGAAAATTTTAAAAGAAAAAGATATTCATCCTTAAGAACATTGCAATATTGACACATTACATCTTGAAAAGGCATAGTTTCAGGTTTATACCATCTGCCTGATTCCATTTCTAAAATATGGGATGAAACCTTTAATCTACAAAAATGTGAACTAAACTTATTTATACTAACATTTCTTAAGTACGGTTGCAATTCAAATTTGCAAAACTGCCTGTAACTTATTGCTCTTGAAGAATCTTTAAGTTCTGACATCCAATTTTGGATAAATGTATCATTTAATCTAGACTTTACCAAGGATAAAAAACACTTTTCATCACCTACACCTTGGTTTATCCATGTATATTGAAATCCTAAAGTTTGTAATAGATTACGAACATATTTTGCCCAATAATGTTTATTTGGTTTATGTATTAAATTCTCACACATGTGGTTATAAATTCACTTTCTATACTTATGATCTTCTAACTGCATACGTTTCAACCAATACCGTAGTACATGAATGTCTCTTTTAGTTATCAAGGGTGTTCTTCCATGTTCCCCATATACACAACTATTCTGTGTTTGAATTTTCGCGCCTAGTAGTTTTTGCTTATAATTTAAGTGAACTTTTTCAATCGCAACTGACTTAGTTTAGCCTTAATATAGACGCAATAGAAGAATCTACAATATCTTCTTTCAAATCAGCGATAACCCTACAGATATATGTGTTCCCACAATATTATAATATAGACAATAGAAAAGTAAGCACTGCTCACACAAGACTAAAAAATATGTGTAGTAGTTTAAACTAAGATCTTTGTAGATCAAATATAATCGTTGATTCAGCTTATTATTTCGGAGCTCCTTGTGAAAAGCGTGGCATTATGTTTTTGAATTTTTAAAATATACACAGAAAAGAGGATCAACTATAAGCAAATTCAACCATAACTTTAATCTTATTGTTTTGCTATGCGGTAAACCCAATATGTCTTTGGATTTAAATGAAGTGGTGTTCAGAACGGTACAGGCATTTATAGCAGGCTCAAAGAGGTTTAAAATTTTATATGCAATCGTCAATAACATACATACATTACACTAGTAGATACCTTTATTTAATAACTTTACCTATATCTACGCTGATAAATCTTTGGATATGTTATTCCTACTGATTGTGTTGTTGAATTAAAAATAATGTATTTTCAATTTATGAGATATAAATATCTGGGAGAGGATCCAGATAATATTGTAAAATTTTGTAATCCAATCCCATGCATATTTGATGCAATAAAAACGTTTAAACTAAAACTAAACAGTTTAGCCCCAGACATTTGACCAGTTATTTAAAATAGGTTGAACAAGCTAATCAAACAACTCTAATGTGGTATGTATTAAAATTGTTGGATAATATATATATATATATATATATATATATAACGCCAGCATTTTTTCATTATCTGTTTTACGGGAGCTTAAAGTCACTTTCGTTTTTTTTTATTAACATTTCACCCGCCGACCTAGTATTTTATCCAAAACCAGAAAAAACAATTGCGCAGATTGCCGAAAGTGTTGTTCAAAATTTGTTTATAATACGGGTTGTTTCGTCGTTCCCATTCGACTTGTAAAGCGTCAGCGATTTTCATTGGCTATTGCAGCCAATACCACACGCTATTAACCAATCGGTGAGTATTTAACAACAAATGACAAATGTAGCATATTTTAAAATCAAATTAATTGAAAACGGAGCAGAAACAATTTCAATTAGAAAAGATAATCTTCAGAACACCATTGTTGACATCATGCCCATATTATGTGATACGAAACTCAAAATAATAATGAGTTTTTGCAGATGATACAGAGGTGTCACCATCGATAACTGTCGGTGTGTTTAAAAGTTTTGGGTAGGTTTAATAAATATGCGCATTTATTAAAATGCATATCCTGTAATATTTTTATAGATAAAAATCAACATCCCGAAAAGGTCCAAGAAGTACTACTTATGTGAACATGAGGACTGAACCACAGGTACTTGCATCAATAATCCCATTCCCCACCACCCATATATATTCTTTATTTGGAAAACAGAATGCATAACAGCTGCTGAAGAAAATAGCATTGGGTCCCGATGTTCGTATGTCCTTCAAAGTCACAAGAAAATTTTATTTATTTGTCTTGACATTATTTTTCAAAATTGAGTTATTATTTAGCCGAAATATGATGTTCTATCAATTGTAAGTAATGTTTTCATACTGCAAGATTTGTACTGCAAGGAATGCAAATAAATTTATCACACCTCAGGCTCTGTTGATAAATGTGCTCAGGGCCCTCGTTTGGCCGTTTTCGGGGCCGAAATTTGGCCCCATTCCCACCTTAAAATAGTATACTTTTTGCCCCTATTTCACCTTAAAATTCCACCCTCCAAAACAATTTTTTGTTGACTTTTATACCTATGTTGCCAGCTATTATTTTGCTATAAACCTTTGATTAAATGTATATTTATGTAAATTACATTTAAACAGAGCAATATTAAGTGTTGAATGATTGGTGAAAAGATCTTGTAAAATTCCCCTTTTCGCCGAAAACGACGTGAAATTTCCCCCTCTTAGGGCCCCGGCCCCAATCCCCCAAAGTATAGCAAAGGCCCTGGTGCTCAATCGGCTCTATGTATTTGTTCCAAGGGTTATTATTGTCTTCACATTCATATAGCTCTCTCTGTTTATCATATATCCAAAACATGTTATTGCTGTTTCTCCTTAAAATAATACATACAACACTTTCGATAGAAATTTTCATTTGAACTTAAACTGTGAATATGAGAGGAACAAAATAATATGTTCAAAAGCTTACACCATTTTATTTTGAAAATGAGGTGAGTCTTTTACGAATTTTTTTAAAAATAAAATGCTATTTTCAATTATACAATTACATAGTTCAAAAGTTGTGTTTTATATATAATTAATCTTGCGAGTAAGTTATATACAGTCAGCAGAGTAATTCTACTATAACAATTTAAATCCTTGCTACATGTGCTATTTAATTCTTTATACGGCTTTCACTTAAGACAATGTTCAATTAACTAAATCTAGGTTTCAAGGTATATTGTGTCTTTTACCTCAATATTTTGTTGGTGCTTATGTAAAGCCAATGGACATGATACAAAACCTACGAAGATTACCGCCATAAAATGTCACATACAAAATGATTATCACCTAACCCATGCGTTTTGAGAGAATAATATTGTTTAACTCTGTATAACATAAGTAAATATTAATCATGTGAAACAAGGACGGGTTATTTTTAACTCCAAATGTATGATTTGATCACAACTAGAAGAAGAAAACACGAACATATTACACACCTATATCGAACCCCTGACCCTTTCGGTGTCTGTGTTGTTAGGGATTATCAAAGACATTTATCTATATAAAACAGTTGCCCCTGAAGCGCAAACAGTTTTGACCACGGAGACATGCTTTGAGAAAACTTAGCAAAGAACCACTATATGGTTGACATGCAACTCAACAAACCAAAAAGCCATGCGGTTTCAGAGATTGATTATATTATTTATATTTATAAGCAAAACAGTAACCACTAGGGAGGGCAAATTTTCTGCATGATTTGAACAAACTTCAAAGAGAACCTCATAACGATGTTACACACCAAATATTGTAGTCATGCCTCTTGTGTTCACTCTACATATATATCCACTATAACTCTCTCTGAATATAAAATGAAATGCATCACATGTTTTTATAAGTCTATAACTCACGGTTTTTTAAATTAAAACATTCACATTTTATGAACTAGAACTTTCACTACACACAGTTTGGATCAAGATCAATTCAAGCGCAGTCTGATCAGGATCCAAAGTGTTCGCCTAACATCTTTAGAAGAACTGACTGAATGACAAGTATGTTGAACAGTTTGGATCCTGATCAGACTGCTCGTTTGGAGCCAAAATGGCCGCAATCGCCCTAAGGTCCAATTTCCTGTTATATGGCTCATTTTTTCTCATGATTGATACAAATTATCATGATATAAAGCAAGTCTGTTGTATATTAAATAGTATTTTTAGTGTGCATATTCCACCCATGGATGAAAGTTACAAAGTTGGTTGTTATTTAAAGCTATTAAACAATTTAAAAAAAATTCAATTATGTTTTATTTAAGTCAAATGCATGCTATATTTGTTATACACATACATATGATTAACACTCAACGGAGTTTAACGATCACTATAATACACTACACACCTGGCGTGGTTAATGGTCTCTATTGAAGCAATATAGTATAATACATGCGAAAGGTGCTTTTAAATATAAATATATATAAATATGTTTACTATTATTATTAAAAGTTTCCACAACAGTGTTATAATATAAAACACTTAAAGGTTAATGCAAGTATGCATAAGGTTAAATTGGCTTAATTTTAAATTTTCAAAAAAAAATCAGTTTAGACGGTTTTATTATTTGTTTTTTTTTTTTGTAGACTGCTCACTTTTCATGGTTTTATTTTTATTTTTATTTATCCCGCCGACTAATTTTTTTTGAAAAATTTCCCGTAACACAAATAAAAAAAATGCTAGCCTAATTTAAGTTTTAAAACAGCCTTTTAGGCTTGGCCTACAACTGTTACAAAAGTATGTGCAAAAGATCCTCCTTTAGTGAATTAACTTATTAGGTATGTAAATGATTGAACAATTTCTAATGCTAGGTCTTTGTACATTTTTTTTATCTCTCCTAATGTTGCCCCTTTTTTGAAAACCAAAACCTCTGTTTTATTTGTGTTTACACATAATTTGCACCTATCACAATGTTCCTTTTACAAAAGCAAACCGTTAATATGTTCTTCCTCAGTTTCTGCCAAAATTACAATGTCACGTGCATATAAGCTTCAACAGTTTATACCAGACCATATTCCTAACCAAATAATCGAACGCTTTGGTGCATCAACAAATATGGCATACAGTCTTGTTTGTTCACTTAATAAATTATTAATGACACCATGAACTACAAAACAGTAATCAACAGTTTCCATATTTTGCCTGAATCCTGCCTGTAGACATGATATTGTTCAGCCCAATTGTTAAGCCTATTGTTCATGACCTTAGTGAATAATTTCCCAAAAGTACTTAATAATGTTATACCTCTGTACTTATTCACATCCTGTTTATCGCCTTTTTATGTAACGGGAGAATACAACCCTCACACCACCCTTCATGAAAATGTTCAAATTCAAAGAATTTTTTAAACAAAGCACAAACAACTTTAAAGAAACTTTTACTACTAATTCCAAATTTAATAAACTCATTTAGCGGATAATCAGGGCCATTGATTTTCCATTATGTATTTGCTTACAAGCACTTATAATTCCTCGATCAGTTAATGCTACATTTAACTCACTAAACATTATATTTAATTATTTAATTCAACTTTGATCATCGTATCAGTCCTAATAAACAAAAACGTCTTAACCAGCTTGATAAAATCTAGAGTTAGGGTCATTAATTGATTCAAAATAGTTTTATAACTCCATACTACTTATATCTAACTTATCGTCTTTGTATGTATAATTCTTGAACATGTTCCAGTTTTAGCTTTTTTTAATTGTACTTTTATAAAGACTCCGAAATTCTACCATGCTTTATATATTTTCCTCTGAGGGATAGTGTCTGTACAAAATAAGGTTCATATATAAAATATTGTTTAAATATTTGCATTCAGTATCAACATGTACAACATTAAAAAGTGTTTTATCAACAAAATATGTATTTTCAACTTGCCTTTTTTAATGGTGAACTTATATATTCAATTACATCACACAATTGTGTTAAATAACTGTTTTGGGTTTGATCAATACAGCCACTAATAGTTTCAAAGGTAAATATTACATTTGCACGATTAATTGCATTTATATAATCCATTTTCTTTTAATTACCCCATTCATATATGTATGGTATTGTTGGCATCAATTTTCAAAAGGACTATTACTATAAGGATATGGCACTATCTCAGTTTTACATTCTCACACAAAATTTTACTACACAGTGATCTGATAAAATCTTAAACTTGAAACTTATGAATCAATGGAAACATATTACTTTTACAAAGAACAAGAATAATAGTGCTTCCACTTTGTGAACATACAAATGCGTGTTTTCCTATATTTCTATCTGAATCTTCGCTACCATTTTCTTATTCTTAAACCTGACATTAAACCAAAATCAAATTATACCTTCCCATACTCTTTACAGTTTAAATCTTGTACATAATCGGTAACACATTTTCTACACATACATGACCAGTGTCATATACGTATAAGCAAAAAGTGGTCTTACTCCAACTCTGGCATTAAAAAATCCACATATAAGGAATTCACAAGTGTCATATTCATACATATTTTTAAATGAAGAATGTCATTTGTAATCAATTAAGAAGCATTATGTTTTTAAAGGTACTGTCTTCCACTACCTTGTGGTGCATTGTAAACTAAATACAATAAAGAATTATTGTTTATATTAAACAATTTACCATCTAGTTTAAGCCACATTATACAAACACTTGTACTTTAATAAATGATACATATTTTATCAGTTTGTTATAAACATACATAATAATTCCACCGCTCTTTCTTAGAGAACTTTTAAATTTATTTTTTTCTGTGTATATAATGTTAAAGTCTCAACATTATAATTAAAAGTAACATTTGAATATGTTTCGGTCAGCAATAAAATGTCATATGAACTGAGTAATAATTTCATTTCTGTACTGTCAATTTTGTTATATTGTTTGCCAAGAAGTCCTTGAACATTTACTAAACACACGTTGATCTAATTGTTGACCTTATTGCAGTCTTACTTTTGTTTGTTGATATCTGATTTGTCACTCCAGCTTTGCGGTGTTTCACATTGTCTAGTTTCACGGCCGTTAATCAAGGGCGCCACCTCGTTTTTGAGATACTTTAATAGATTGAGCCAATGCAACTTCCGAGATGGCGCTCAGGCCCGGATATTTTGAAATTGCATGGATATCTTTTACAGGGTGATTCGAGTTTATATGTTTTTTAAAGGATATATCGCATGCTTTTTTAATCGGGCAATGTAGTGCGATTCAGCTACGATTAATGCGTCCAAACATGTACTGAAACATACATTCTCAACCCATTTAAAAACGTCCGAACCTATATGAGTTGTGGCATGGTAGGGTTTCTGGTCCTGTGTGACGAAAAAATGGCCACCCAATAAAATCGCTTACGACATCAAACGATTGCATATATATATGACAGGCTGCAAGCACAAACATATTGGATTATTGCCAACGTAATATATAATGATGCATTTTTCAAAAGAGATGGAGCCAATGGTAGGGAGTTGGCGCTTACGATAGGAGGTGGCACCAATTTAGGATGTATCAATAAACAGTCGTATCGCAATTACATCATCACATGGCGTACATGTTATATATAATGTTTTTTTGTAATAATTGATGGTGATGAAGATCATGATGAATCGGCATTTCCTTCGTACAGTTTCATGCAGTTGTACAGTTTTCCTGGTGTCTCTAAGTTTCGTTTAGACATATGAAAATAGTTCAAAGGATAACGAGCTTGTCAACGAAATTTTAACACGTTTGCCAATACTTTACCTTATACCTTATATGAATGCATTTAAATGTAATTTATCACTAAGGAAGACTTTTATTATTACCGATGTCGGTCGATTTAACGATCTATAACAGATGTTAACATTTTTTCAAACGCGTCGTTAATGCATTGCTCCACCGGTGGCAAATACTTTCATTTAGTGAAAGTGTAGGCAAAGAAAATAAAATGAAGTAGTGTTTCGTTGCACGTGAGGAATGTGGCAATTATTATGACAATTTAAAACTCGGTATTAAATCGGTCGAGCGCATAAATATGTTTCGAAACATGTTAGTTTGTATTATAATACATGCACTATAATGATCCCTAGAACAGTTTACTGAGTTTTTGTCAGTTATTTGTTTTCGCCATTTTTATCACACATATATCCGCGATACTGCTTATAAAGAGAAAGAAACTCACATCCAACAACACTCAGACGTATGAAACGTGTAGATATGGGGATATATTTATGTCAAGTTCTGATGGTTGTCGATTATATTCAGTTCATGTTCATTTTAAAGTATTTTTAATATAGTACCCGCTTCATGATTTATGTGACTGTAATACTGTCAATAAAGCGTCTTCGAAAAAACTTTTCGGAAACTGTTTGCAGTAATAGAAGCGTTCGTTGTGGTGTAATGTATATAGTGTCCACCTAGCGAGCGAGATGTCACGGGTTTACGAGCGAACGCGAGATTGACTTCGGGCAGCTTCGGAAGCACGACATAGTTCTCACGACATACTACTGCAGAAGGCTGCTTCTGTAGTATGAGCCCCGCTCTTTGATAGCGGGGTTTAATGCATGTGCGTTCAGTATCGTCCCAGCTTAGCTTGATAGCGGGGTTTAATGCATGTGCGTTCAGTATCGTCCCAGATTAGCCTGATAGCGGGGTTTAATGCATGTGCGTTCAGTATCGTCCCAGATTAGCATGATAGCGGGGTTTAATGCATGTGCGTTCAGTATCGTCCCAGATTAGCCTGATAGCGGGGTTTAATGCAAGTGCGTTTAGTATCGTCCCAGATTAGCCTGATAGCGGGGTTTAATGCATGTTCGTTTAGTATCGTCCCTGATTTGCCTGATAGCGGGGTTAAATGCATGTTCGTTCAGTATCGTCCCAGATTAGCCTGATAGCGGGGTTTAATGCATGTGCGTCCAGTATCGTCCCAGATTAGCCTGATAGCGGGGTTTAATGTATGTGCGTTTAGTATCGTCCCAGATTAGCCTGATAGCGGGGTTTAATGTATGTGCGTTCAGTATCGTCCCAGATTAGCCTGATAGCGGGGTTTAATGCATGTGCGCTTAGTATCGTCCCAGATTAGCCTGATAGCGGGGTTTAATGCATGTTCGTTCAGTATCGTCCCAGATTAGCCTGAGAGCGGGGTTTAATGCATGTGCGTTTAGTATCGTCCCAGATTAGCCTGATAGCGGGGTTTAATGCATGTGCGTTTAGTATCGTCCCAGATTAGCCTGATAGCGGGGTTTAATGCATGTTCGTTCAGTATCGTCCCAGATTAGCCTGATAGCGGGGTTTAATGCATGTGCGTTTAGTATCGTCCCAGATTAGCCTGATAGCGGGGTTTAATGCATGTGCGTTTAGTATCGTCCCAGATTAGCCTGATAGCGGGGTTTAATGCATGTGCGTTCAGTATCGTCCCAGATTAGCCTGATAGCGGGGTTTAATGTATGTGCGTTTAGTATCGTCCCAGATTAGCCTGATAGCGGGGTTTAATGCATGTGCGTTCAGTATCGTCCCAGATTAGCCTGATAGCGGGGTTTAATGTATGTGCGTTTAGTATCGTCCCAGATTAGCCTGATAGCGGGGTTTAATGCATGTGCGTTTAGTATCGTCCCAGATTAGCCAGTGCAGTATGCAAAAACGCTAATCATAGATGACAATCCCCGCTTTTAATGTATTTTTCGTTTAAAGCGAGTTTCTTCTTAGCGAAAATTCAGTTAAGCCAGTGTCGTCCCCGACAAGACTGTGTGGACTCCACTGGCTAATAAGGAACGAAACTTCAAGCACACGCACTTACACTCGATTTCTTATAGCGCGGCTCCATTTTTTGGTCTTATGTGATGCGTTTTACATTTAACCAAGTAAATATTACGACATAATTCTTGGAAAAGCCGTATGTTTAATACACGAAATTGTACCCGAATTCTGATAAGCGGAGAGCCTGCGTGTCACATTCACAAATAATTTTACCTGACACTGTTCTTAACACAAACACTAAGGAATACTGGTAGTTATCTATCCGTGTCCGTCTAACACTAGACAGAGCCTCTCATGATCGTATTAATGACTGATAAGCCGCGATAGGCAGGGTCTAATTCAACTTCATAAAAAATCGATCAAACATGTACTCGACAAGAAGGCTGAAGCCCATTGTTAATACTCTGAGACACTTACAGATAATACAAGAACTTAAGAACGCACCTATTTTCGTACCTTTGTTAAAAATACTCACATATTATGTTATTCACATACATAGATAGAATTGAACCGCCGTGTAGTAGTGAATAGTGTGTCCGCCTATTGATGGGTTGTTCAAGGGTTCGAGTTCTACTGTGGGAGCGTTCATAACATCTCCCACAGAGACACCAAGTACTGGTTCTACCTAGGACCCAGGACTCCTTGTATGCTCCAGTAAAGCCCTGCACTTAATGGGAAGAAGAATAAGAACAAGACTAAGCAGAAAAAGTAGAAGAAGAAGAAAATGGTGATGAAGAAGAAAAAATCAAATGATAATCTAGTAAAGATACAATATAGATATATACAAGTCCATGAGAATTATTGTATGCACTAATGCATATTTAATTTAGCCTCGTTCTGGGAAAACCTGGCTTAAAGGGGCCTTTTCACAGATTTTGGCATGTTTTGAAGTTTGTTATAAAATATTTTATATTGATAAATGTTAACATTGGGTCTAAAAATCTCCAGTAAAAAAACAAGAATACAAATAAAGAATTAAAAAAAAGTAACCCTCAACGGGACTCGAACCATTGACCCCCTGGAGCCATGGAGCAAAAGTCTACCGCTCTATCCACTAGACCATCCGCTCTCTTGACATGCTCCGCGTATTTTTCACGTTATATATGCAATCCTCGTAGTATCAAAAAATACAACGACAACAACAGAATTCTCCAAATTTTTCAATCGTTTCGCGTTGCAACGCTTTATAATTTTCAGGTTTTTAAATCGTCAAAAGATGCACATAATGGATATTTTAGAGCATGGTAAATGTTCTGTATTACTGTTTCCTCACAAATATCATAACTTCAAGGAAAATTTGCGAATCTGAAACAATTTTTTTCAATTTTGTCAATTTACCAAAGCGTGAAAAGGCCCCTTTAATGTATGCGAACAAAACTATATGCCTATACTGGATTTTCGTTTATAGGGGACTTTTTTCTAAACGTTAAATTCGATAAACGCGTCAAGTGTCGTCCCTGATAAGCATGTGCGGACTGCACAGGCTAATCTGGGACGACTCTTTACGCACATGCATTAAGACTGGTTTTCTCAGAACGCGACTCATAACGTCATTCAGGAGTCGCACCAGAAAGGATAAAACTTAACCCATTTGTGCCGAGTGGACTCTCCCATCCTTCTAAATCGGATCAAATTATTTCCAAAATTAGGGATGTCTAGTATATTTATGTCCATATTTAGAATATTTCGTACAGAAATTCCTTTAAGCAAACTTCGCTGTTTGCCAAGGCTTTTTTCTAGACGCTAGACATAAATGGGTTAAGTTTTCGATAAGAAACAATAAGTCCTTGTTAATATACTTGTAAATAATTTACAACATTTATAAAATAAACCTGGTGAAACGTTTCTCTCTCCCCCCCCCCCCCCCCCCCCCCCCAAAAAAAAAAACAACAACAAGAAAACGGATCAGTATTTGTAATTCAAATATAAATAATAAACTACAATTTAAAATATCGGTAGATTGCCCTGTTTACTTTTCAACGGCAGATTTATAACAATGGTAAGTGTATTTACATGTAGTGTGTTTATATAGCCATTAAATATGACCCGTGGCTAATACATGCATCAATGCGCTAGTCAAAGGTACAGTCTGCTCAGGTATACGACGACTTTTATGTTTTAAAAAGTTAGGGTTGAAAAAAGCAGCGCATTTCATAATTCATAGTCCGCAAGTGTTTTTTTTTTTGTGTCTTTGGAACACAAATGACATTATTAATTATTAGTTAGTAACCTAATTCGCAATAATATGAAGACAAAGTAAATAGTTATCGGTACCCTTTTCGATGATGAAGATGATGATGATAATGGTGGTGATGATGATGATGATAATGGTGCTGCTGATGCGGATAGCTCTATTTATAAAATACAAGACCATAGGCGAGTTGCATTATATAAATAGTATATATGTAGAAAGCATTATATTCTCTAATATGATTTAAATTAATAAATTAATTGTATAGATGTCTATTAAATACTTTTGTTTATGATACGTTTCCCAAAATACACCTGTTCACCTTTCCCGACAGAATATTCGCAATTTCAACGAGACCGCGTTTACAATTTAAGTAGCTGTCAATGCGCTGTTTTTTCATCCGCAACCGCAATATTGCTAATTTAGCGATGAAGTATATAAACACATGACAGAATTCTTGACACATCAGGTCTAATGTTACTTTAAACAATAAGTCACACGAAAACATATGAGCTTTGCTCTGGAAAAAGGTGCTTAATGGTAAAGTGTCGTCCAAGATAAGCCTGTGAAGTTCGCACAGGCTAATCAGGGACGACACACGCTTGTATGATTTTTTTAGGTTTAAAGAAAGTCTCTTCTTAGCAAAAATCCAGTTTAGGCGGAAAGTTTTGTTTCTGATTAGCCTGTGTGGACTGCACAGGCTAATCAGGGATGACAATTTACGCACCTGCATTTAACACCCTTTTCACGGAGCAAGACTCATATGTTATATTATATCTAAAAAAGATAAGTTTCTTACCTGTTGCTGAGCTTGAAGACCATAACTGCACACGAACACTGCCACATCAAAATGCACAATGCATCCAAAGATCGGGACGCGCTCAGTTGTATTACTATGAAAACCTTTATCAGACCATATGATACCATAACTTTCACAAATTACCATTATATTAACGTCATGTAAACCTTTGAAGATCTTGCATTTTTTACATTCAACTAAAACGCAGAAATCATCATACAATTATGAACAGCTTACA